>NC_053025.1:95935354-95950132 GCF_003073215.2 Triticum urartu
GAGGATGTTGTAGTTAGCGTATTTAGCGATTGTTGTAGTTGATCCGTGCATGCTATGTTGTTGTTCTTGCCATGTCTAGCTTGTATAATGTGTATTCTTGATGGGTGTATGCTTAGATTGTCATGCCTTGCTCTGTAGTGAGTGCATCGAGCTCGTAAACATGCCTACTTGATATCTGATTTGCATGCTCCAGTTTTTCACTAAGTCTGTGATCTGATTATGTTTTTGCCATGTTCACATGCTTGCAATTGTATTTTCTGATCCCTTTTGGCTCAAGGTCACTAAGGGACTTTTGTTAAGCTCTTTGAGTAGCTCCATGCCATGCCTTACTTTGCCATGTTAAGTTCCTGTAGCATATAGTTTTCATGCTCCAAAGTGTGCTACCTGATCTGAAATTCCAGACAAGTGTTAATTTCACTAAGTCTGAAATCTGTTTACCAATTGCACTTTTGCCATGCTTGTTTGAACCTGTTAATGGATGAATTGGCCGTAGCTCAGTGTTCATCTTTTGTTAAGCATCATGAATGGATCCCTGCCATGTATTTTGTTGTCCATGTTTGGGTGCTGTAGCATGTTCATCTTGTTGCATTTAGATGGCTACTTGCTGTATATCGCAGACCGGTGCCATATTTGAATTGCTTGCCATTTCCAAACCGTGACTCCGATTCCGGCGTTCTTTATATCGTTTTCAAGCGAAATCATCTCACCTTTCCAGTGGCACACTTGGACAACTTCAAGACAACAGACAGGCTGAATGATACGAACAGCGCTAGACCAACTTCTGCTACTCCAAAAATTATTAAATAAATTGGTGGATGTGAGGAATTTTTCTATTAATCTTCTGCAAAAATAATAAACTCAAAAGCACTCTTCTATAAAAAAATGGCAGCTAATCTTGTGAGCGCAAAGTTTCTGTTTTTTATAACAAGATCACATTAACTTTCACCCAAGTCTTCCCAAAGGTCTTACTTGGCACTTTATTGAAACAAAAGCTAATAAAACATGATTACTACAGTATCTTAATCATGTAAACACAGAAAAACAGTAAGGGTAAATATTGGGTTGTCTCCCAACAAGCGCTTTTCTTTAATGCCTTTTAGCTAGGCATGATGATTTCAATGATGCTCACATAAAAGAAAAGAATTGAAACATAAAGAGAGCATCATGAAGAATATGACTAGCACATTTAAATCTAACCCACTTCCTATGCCTAGGGATTTTGTGAGAACATAATTTATAGGAACAAGAATCAACTAGCATAGGAAGGCAAAACAAGTATAACTTCAAAACTTTAAGCACATAGAGAGGAAATTTGATATTATTGCAACTCCTACAAGCATATATTCCTCCCTCATATTACTTTTCAGTAGAATCATGAATGAATTCATCAATATAACCATCACATAAAGCATTCTTTTCATGATCTAGAAGCATAGAGAATTTTCTACTCTCCACATAAGCAAAATTCTTCTCATTCGGAATAGTGGGGTCACTAATTTCTAAAGTTGACACTCTTCCAAACCCACTTTAGATGATAGTATTATTCATACTCCAAAAGATATAAGTGAAGTTCATGGAGCATTCTACAATTAATATACTAACCAATATCCAAGCTCAAAATATATAAGTGAAGCACACGAAGCATTCTATAAAACCATACTCAAAAGATTTAAGTGAATGCAAAGAGCAATTCTATAAGATCATACTTAAAAGATATAAGTGAAGCACATGAATATTCTATAAATCGATGAAGGGATATCTCATACTAGCATGGTTCTTAAAGAAAAACAAAAACACAAAGGACACAAATCATGTGAACAAAACAAAAACTGAGGTATACCGATATTTGCTGAAGAAGAAAGATGGGATGCCAACCGGGGCATCCCCAAGCTTAGATGCTTGAGTATCCTTTGAAATATTTACTTGGGGTGCCTTGGGCATCCCCAAGCTTGAACTCTTGCCTCTCTTTATTCTTCTCATATTGATAGCTCCTCAATCTTCGAACACTTCATACACACAAAACTTTAACAAAAACTTTGTGAGATCCGTTAGTGTAATATAGCAAATCACTACCTTTAGGTACTGTTGCAAACTTATTCAAATTTCATATTAGAACTATATCTACTGTATTCCAACTTCACCATGGTTCATACCCCCCGATACTACCCATAGATTCATCAAAATAAGCGAACAACTCATAGAAAACAGAATCTGTCAAAAACAGGACAATCTGCAGTAATCTGGAAGTTTAGTAAACTTCTGTGACTCCAAAAAATTCTAACAAAATATGACAATTTGAAAAAATTACAGAAGTATGTGCAAAAAGTTTCAGACCCATTTTACTTTCCAGTAAAAATGTAAAATCACGCGCTACAGCCAAAGTTTCTGTTTTTGTTCTGCACATAGTAAACAAGCAATCTAATCATCCTAAAACCAGGTTTGGCACATTATTTTTATAATACAATGGATATATACAAGGGGATAATTATTTACAGAGAAACTTCCATGAAAAATTCTACATTGTTTCCATGAGCATGAACACAAGTGCTCAAGGTCAACCCTCACTTCTTCAATGCATAACTTTCTAATCACTTCTCTTTTTGAAAAAAAAATAGGCATGAGAGGCAAGTAATTTTTTTGGTATTTTCATTCTTTTAATTTTTTTTGTATGTTTCACCAACAAATAAACAGAAACAAAAAGGAAAAACAAAATCTACTTAGTGAAGAAAGCAAACAAGCACACACAAGAATACCAACCCCACGCTATTGCTCCCCGGCAACGGCGCCAGAAAAGAGCTTGATAATCCCCAAGTGCAGGGAATCATCGTAGCAATTTCCAAAGGTGGAAGTGATAAGTATGGAGTGTCGAACCCACAAGGAGCTAAAGGTAAGATCAATATTCTCTCAAGTCCTATCTGCCACTGATACAACTCTACGTACACCGAACGTTTGCTTCCAACTAGATACGAGAAATAAAACTACGTTGTGGGTATTGTCAGTGTCAAAACCGGCGGATCTCGGGTAGGGGGTCCCGAACTGTGCGTCTAAGGTCGATGGTAATAGGAGACAGGGGACACGATGTTTACCCAGGTTCGAGCCCTCTCTATGGAGGTAATACCCTACTTCCTGCTTGATTGATCTTGATGAATATGAGTATTACAAGAGTTGATCTACCACGAGATCACAATGGCTAAAACCCTAGAAGTCTAGCCTATATGATTTTATATATGTTCGGACTAAGCCCTCCGGTTTATATAGACACCGGACGGTACTAGGGTTGTACAAAGTCAGTTACAGAGAAAGGAATATTCATATTTGGTCGCCAAGCTTGCCTTCCACGCCAAGGAGAATCCCATCCGGACACGGGAAAGAGTCTTCGGTCTTGTATCTTCACAGCCCATTAGTCCAGCCCATGTCCAACAGGCCGGACGCCCAAGGACCCCTTAGTCCAGGACTCCCTCAGTAGCCCCTAAACCAGGCTTCAATGACGAGGTATCCGGCGTGCAGATTGTCTTCGACATTGCAAGGCGGGTTCCCCTTTCCGAATACTCCAAGATTGTCTTTGGACGCAACAAACATGTCCGGATCTGCAACACAAGTACCACACACACAGTCGTAGAGAGTATAATATTTCACGAGTCCCATCTGCTAACAACTTTTTGCTAGATGACATCATGTCTTCCCTGTCATTATTTCGAACCGTTTTCGTCTGCGGTTTCGCATTTCGAGATGCGGTTTCCATTGGCACGTCTTGTCAAAGCAGAGGTCATGTCCCCTTATTGCGGGATTCTCATCAATACGGGCGTGGGTAATCCAACCGTGTCGTTTGCACAACCCTTGGGAATAGGCGAGTTTTAAGGCGAGTGGGGAGGCGTTCGATATTCACTGCCTTTATAAGGGGATAAGGATTCCCTTTCTTCACCCATGCCTTCTTTCTTCCTCTGCCCTTCCATTCTCGAGCTCCAGCGCCCAAGTTCTTATCTTTTCCACCTCGAGCAAGCACTCAACCATGTCTGGGTCTGGTGGGCAAGGCAAGTGGATGGCCTCCTCCATTAAGGAGAAGGACATCGCCGAGCTTTGGGAGGCCGGGTATCTTGCGAAAGAGATCGCCCACTGGCTTCCGGCCAAGGGGCAAGTCGTCCCTACACCGAAGCCCAATGAGAGGGTGGTGTTCCTCCCTCATTTCGTCCGCGGGTTAGGGTTTCCACTCCACCCTTTCATCCGTGGACTTATGTTCTATTATGGGCTAGATTTCCATGATCTAGCCCTGAACTCTTTCCTCAACATCTCGGCATTCATTGTCGTGTGTGAGGCTTTCCTCCGCATCCAGCCCCACTTCGGACTATGTCTCAAGATCTTCAACGTGAAGCCGAAGGTCGTAGATGGCCAACACGCGGAGTGCAGAGGAGCCATGGTGAGCAAGATGCCCAACGTCACATGGCCCAAAGGCACATTTGTGGATACTGTCAAGGAGTGGCAGAAGCTGTGGTTCTACATCACAGAGCCCCGCGACGCCACCTGGGCCGCGGCTTCTGAATTCAAGTTCGGAGCTCCAATGCGGTTGACCTCCTGGATGGAGAAGGGCCCAAATTGGTCTTCGTCGGATGAGCTGATGGCGCTGCAAACGCACATTCAAAGCATGGTGGACAGAAACATCAAGCTCGTCGATGTGATCCAGGTGATGCTAGTTCGCCGGATCCTCCCCTGCCAAAGCCAAACCTCCCCTTTTTGGGAATTCGATTCGGAGAAGCACCAGACCTTGGTGAGGCTCTCCGGAACCACTCATGAAAATGCCTGGAAGCTGCTCTTCAAGGGCGACGAGAAGCCGCCGGCCATAGAATCGGACCGTGGGCACGATCTTGCCCATCCCGCCAATGCGGTAAGTCCTTCACATCTCAAGGCGTACCCTCTACTTGCTTGTCCAAAGAGGGTAACTAAACTCTACTAACTTATCCTTTTAGGTATGGACAGAGAAAGCGGAGTAGATTCAATGTTCGGCTCCGCTGCCAGAAGAACCAGTCATCCCGCTCCTGGAAAAGATGCTGGTTCCGGCGCCCTACAAGGCACCAGATAAGAAGGCCAAGAAGAAGGCCAAGGGGGGCCAAAGGTGGCCCTCGCCGCAAGGGCGCTTCGGGCATGACGTCCGAAGAAAAGACTCACTCCTCGGCTGCCGAAGATGACGATGAGGAGGCGGAGGAAAGCAACTCTCCCAATGATGGGGGGAGGAAGAAGAGGGCGGCCTCCACAAATCTGGAGGTGGAGGCGCCCAAGAGGGGGAAGGGCCCCCTCGTGGATAACTTCGTGTGGGACATCGACATCAGCCCAGAGCGAACCCCCCCTGAAGTAAGCCACTGGCCGCATCGTAAGTACTAAAAAAGCCCAGATGCATCCCTGTATCCGGACTCTCCTCTTTATGGTATTAATATGGTTAATCATGTTATTGCAGTCCGGCCCACGACAGCTCCCAGTGATCCTCATCAAGAGGCTTGTTCGATTCAAAGGCGATGGCCAGGGAGTCACCGCCGGTTGCTTACTCTCCCACGGCCAAGGGCGACGCCGAGGTGCTGTGGCGAAGGATCTTCCCAGGCCAGGGGGAGTCTCAGGAGGCCGTCAGAGTGGCGCCAGAGGGCGAAACCTTGACCGCCGAACACATGGGGGAGCAGATCCCCATGGAGACTGGCATGGGGGACATGTTCAGTTCGGCCCCCATCCGGATACGGTTCCGGAGACCTATACGGCTCCGGAGTCTGGCGTGCAGCCTCCTTTGAAAAAAGGAGGTGTGCCTATCCCACCTGTGACCTCTATCCAACCGGGGGCACCGGACAATCTTCTGGAAGCGCTACGAGGCGCTTCCATTGTGGAGGAACACCATATCCTTATGGGTACAGTGATTGAGAAGGTTCAGTCCGTCAAGAGCGGACTGACCGAAGCCTGCAGCGGCCTGCTAACAGGTTTAGAGGTAAGCGACGCAAAAGAGAAAATCCCAATATAGACAGTAGCCACTGAGACACTATCCGGTGTTCGGAAAGCAAGGCTGGACAGAGGATCAATTCATTTTTGTAGGAAACTGACTAAATGTGTCTTATATGAATAAGCAGGCGTCGCTGCTGGCTGCGACCGCACACACTGCCGAAGTCTCCAGACTAAAGCAGAGACTGGAGCGGGCCGAGGAGGAGCTCGGCCACGTGAGGAAGCAGCTAGAAGACAAGCAAGGTATGTAATGACTCGCTATATATTCAGAAAGAATAAATGATGTGTATTGACCGTATTGTCATAATATGTGTAGGAGCGACGACCGAGGTCGAGGCCCTTAAAAAGGCCCTGGCCGAAGCCGAGGAGAAAGTTGCCAAGGAGCAAGCCGCCCGTAAGAAGCTCAAGGCGAGGCTTAACGAGGTCCAACAAGAGCTCCAAGACGCTGTGAAAAAGTGCGAGGCCTTGGAGTGTGATGTTTCGGCTCGAGAGACCGAACTCGCCAAGGCTCGCCAAAGCGCGGAAGAGGCCCGGGTTGAAGCCCAGGGCGCCCTCCAGGAGATTCAGGAGGCCAAGAAGATTGCGGCAGGTAAGGCGTTTAGTATGCAAAGCAAGTATGTGAAGAAGAAGTATTTCTTACTAACCCGGATTTGGAGTTCTCCAGTGGCGTTTGTGGATCTGCCGCGCAGTGTGTTAGACGCTGCGGAGTTCTTCCAAGCCGAAGAAGGGAGCTCGACGGACAAGTTGTTCTGTTCACAATACCTTGCACCAGAACATCCAGTGCCCTTCACCGATTAGCTAAAACAGCTAGTCGAGCTGCATAGGGTGGCCAAACTGGCCATGAAGGATTTAATAATCCGGCTGTGGCCTACCGAAGCTATACCCAGCAGCTACTTCGGTCTCGTGAAGCGACTGGTAGATGCCTGCCCTCGGCTGGACATCATCAAGCGGTCGGTCTGCATCGAGGGCGTGCGCATGGCCTTTGCCCGTGTCAAGGTGTGGTGGGCGAAGATGGACGCCGTCAAGCTTGTGACCGAGGGGCCACCTGAGGGCAAGGAGCACCGCACGCCCGAGCGATATTTTGAAGACGTCCTGGAGGGGTCTCGCATTATGGCGATGCAATGTGCGCAAGACATTATCTTTAAATGAATACATTCATGTTGTCTCTACCTTGTATGATGAAACAAAGTTTTTATGTAAATAATGTTTGTTTAAAAAAATCACCTCCTGTGCGGCCGTATTGTATGGAATCTGAGAGTTGGCCAGTCGTCAGCTTCTGCCCCCATGTAGGTAGTACGGGGGTGTTCGATATGTAATCTAAACACTCTTGATCCAATTGTTTGGTCCTTGAAGGAGGTGTTTAGCGCAACGAACCAGGCAATCAGACTATTCGGCTTGAACACCCTCACTTAGCCATAGGAGTTTGACAAAAAAAATTAGGTGCAGCCCCCGGTATCCAAACTAGGAAGCTGTAAACACCTGATCGGGCAAGTACCAATCCCTTGCGTAACGCGGAAAAAATCTCTAAAGATTTGAGACCTTCGAAGAGCTGACCGGCTCTCGCCGCATCATGACAGTCAGTTTTCGGCTTTCTCTACTGAGGTGCTCCTTCGAGTAAACTAGGGCACAATTGCAGTAGTTCTCCCTTTACTACCTTAGCCAATATAGTGGAACGTAAGGTAGCAAGCACAGGAGCCGGGCAACCCAACTATTGACCAAAGACATGATTCGGAGCCAATGCATATAGTGCTAAATTTGGGGTGCCGAACTATACTGTAAAAAGTGTTCGGACTTTGTTGCCGTAGTGTGGGGCGCTATGAAGCCCCTGGCAAATGTGAAACGTACCAAAGTGTACGGGTGCTGTCTAATAAGGTTATCAATAGAAAAAGGAAAACAGAAATGGAGCAAAGGTAATGAGCTGGGGCCCTAAAATTTGGGTCGCAAATTGTTTCCATTATAATTTGATTAATACGTCAAAGCGCATTGATACAAGTAGTGCGATAAGCAACATGATATTTAACATGTCACAACCAAGGGAGAGCTGCGTGTGGGTCCTGAAAACAGGTAGAGTGATCGTTAAAGAAACCACCTAGAAATTCCCCTGTATGTATGTGCTTTTTGCCATCTTGGTGTATTTATCCTTCGAAAGGAAAAAAAAAAAAAAAAAAAAAAAAAAAAAAAAAAAAAAAAAAAAAAAAAAAAAAAAACCAAAAAAAAAAAAAAAAAAAAAAAAAAAAAAAAAAAAAAAAAAAAAAAAAAAAAAAAAAAACAGCTGGTCATGCCGTCAGAGGAGGCCAGCGGAAAAGAAACCTGAAAAGGAGAAAAAGGGAACAGTGAAAGTATATGTGTCCAGGAGCGGTCGAGCCGTATTGTGGATCACAAGGTAGGTATGCCTCCGTCTATGCCCATGGTATTTTGAGTGTGTAGTTATGTACGCGCGGTGCGAATGCCGCCACTTGATCGGGACTGGGACAGAGGCCAAATTTCTAATTGAGCTCTCGACGAGCCGAGTTGTCCTGCTGTAGAATAGTCCAGACTCTCTTGACAGTGTCAGGGAGTTCGGCCGCTGAATTGAGGTTCTGCTTGAGAAGGCCGCTCTGTACTTCTACTGCTAAGGCAGCGGTGTGCTCCTCGGTACGGAGGGAGTGTTCCGTGTTTCCATTAACTGTTATGACGCCGCGTGGTCCGGGCATCTTGAGCTTGAGATAAGCATAATGTGGCATTGCTTTAAATCGAGCAAATGACGTTCGTCCCAGCAGTGCGTGATAGCCGCTGCGAAAGGGGACGATATCGAAGATTAACTCCTCGCTTCGGAAGTTATCCGGAGATCCGAAGACAACCTCGAGTGTGATTGAGCCTGTACAGCGGGCCTCTACACCTGGTATGACTCCTTTAAAGGTAGTCTTTGTGGGCTTGATCCATGATGGGTTAATGCTCATTTTGTGCACTGTATCCTGATAGAGCAGATTGAGGCTGATGCCACCGTCCATGAGGACTCGCGTCAGGTGGAATCCATCAATGATTGGGTCGAGGACCAGTGCGGCTGAACCACCATGACGGATACTGGTCGGATGATCCCGACGATCAAAAGTGATCGGGCATGATGGCCATGGATTGAATTTTGGGGCGACTGGCTCTATCGCATAGACATCCCTGAGAGCGCGCTTGCGCTCCCTCTTGGGGATGTGTGTAGCATATATCATGTTCACCGTTTTGACCTGAGGGGGAAACTTCTTCTGTCCCCCTATGTTTGGTTGCCGGGGCTCCTCGTCATCGTCCTTGCTTTGCGATCCCGTTTCCTTGTTCTTGATGTTTAACTTGCCGGCCTGTTTGAAAACCCAACAATCTCTGTTGGTATGATTGGCTGGTTTATCTGGGGTGCCATGGATCTGGCACGGACGGTCGAGTATGTGGTCCAAGCTAGATTTCCCCGAGTTGTTTCTTTTGTATGGCTTCTTCCGCTGACCAGACTTGGAGCCACTGAATCCGGCGTTGACTGTCGTGTCATCCGTGTTGTCACCATTGCTTTGGTGTTTGTGTCTGCAGCGTCGGAGCTTGACATTGCTATTTTTGACCTCGGAGGTGCCTGTTTCACTTGTTGTGTTTTTGCTACGGGCCAGCCAACTATCCTCACCCGCACAAAAGCGGGCCATGAGTGCCGTGAGTGCTGCCATGGACTTCGGCTTATCCTGGCCGAGGTGGCGGGCGAGCCATTCGTCATGGATGCTATGTTTAAAGGCTGCTAGGGCTTCGGCATCCGGATAGATGACGATCTGGTTCATTTTAGTTAGGAACCTAGTCCAGAATTTCCTGGCTGACTCTCCAGGCTGTTGGACTATGTGACTTAAGTCATCGGCATGTGGTGGCCGGACATATGTACCTTGGAAGTTGTCAAGGAAGGCTTCTTCCAAGTCCTCCTAGCTGCCAATCAAATTTTCTGGCAGACTATTTAACCAGTGCCGAGCTGGCCCTTTGAGTTTGAGTGGGAGGTATTTGACGGCGTGAAGGTCATCTCCGCAGGCCATATGGATGTGGAGAATAAAATCCTCGATCCAAACCGCGGGATCAGTTATTCCATCGTATGATTCAATATTTACGGGTTTAAACCCTTCTGGGAATTCATGATCCATTACTTTGTCAGTGAAGCAAAGAGGGTGTGCGGCGCCTCTATATCGGGCCACATCGCGACATAGCTCCGATGGTGTCCGTCTGTGGTTTTTGGCCTGGGCGTGACTAGGCTTGTCACGTCCGAATAGATAGCCGTCGTAACGTGTTGAGGCACATCCTCGTGATCCGTAGATTGATCTGGTACGTCTTGCTCTACTCTCCAGGTCCTGCCGAAGGTCATATGTATAGCCCCGAGCTGTTTTATCTCTGCCTTTACGGCAAGGTGGGGTGGGCTGGTGTTCGGCTTGAGTTGCTGCTTTATCCCGACCACGTGGTGGTCGGTCAGTCGCATTGCGCGATGATGGTACGGGCTCCGGTGCCTCATCGTCGAATTGAGGTAGCAATTTGCGCTTCGGGTAACTTTTGGCTAGGCGCTTGAGGTCGTATTTCTTTGGCTGCCAAGACATCAGTCCATCTATCGTTGAGCGGATCTTGGTCAGTTTGGAGCTGCTGCTGCTTCTTTTTCAGGCTCCTTGCAGTGGCTATTAGCTAGCGCTTAACGCGCTCCTGCTCGAGAGGTTCCTCAAGCACGATAAAATCTTTGTTGCCAAGGCTCGCCTCATCCTCGGAGGGTCGAAGATAAGTGTTGCCCTCCGAGTCGCCGTTTATGGCCCGTTCATCAGGGCTAACTTGCCCATCTTCCCGATCGTCCTGTTCGGCCGTTTGTTCGTCGGGATGTTCTCTGTCTTCGGCACCGTCTGGAGTGTTATCGTCTCTTGTGCCGGTGTTGCTGTCCTTGTTGCGGCGGGATTTAGAGCAGCGCTGCTGACACCGGCGCTTTGGTTGTTTCTTAGGAGGCTCATCCTCCACTGGATTTTCCTTGTCATCGTTGTTATTCTCTTTAGGTGTATCCACCATGTATACGCCGTACAAAGACGTGGCCGTCCAGCGTCCGGTGAACGGCGGGTTTTGGCCGTGCTCCTCATCTGCATCGTCGTCCATACCGTCGATGTCGTCGGAGCCATAATCGAGCATGTCAGTTAAGTCCTCGACAGTGGCTATGTAGTGGGTGGCGCGTGGGAAGCGAAATTCCCCGTCATCGGCCTCCAGTTCGAACCAGATACAGTTCGGCTATGAGTCCCCCGCTAAGGACAGATTTTTTAATGAGTTCAGCTTGTCGCCTAAACGAGTGCCGGAAGATGTCTGCGGCGCTGAATTCGGCGATCGATGACCGATCCTTCTCGACATACGTGGACACAGATAGTTCGGACCTTATAGCCGGAAACGAGTCCGAGGTTCCGATGAAACGGACATTGTCGGTGTCAAAACCGGCGGATCTCAGGTAGGGGGTCCCGAACTGTGCGTCTAGACGGATGGTAACAGGAGACAAGGGACACGATGTTTTTACCCAGGTTCGGGCCCTCTCGATGGAGGTAAAACCCTACTCCTGCTTGATTAATATTGATGATATGGGTAGTACAATAGTAGATCTACCACGAGATCAAGGAGGCTAAACCCTAGAAGCTAGCCTATGGTATGATTGTTGTTCGTCCTACGAACTAAAACCCTTCGGTTTATATAGACACCGGAGAGGGCTAGGGTTACATAGAGTCGGTTACAATGGTAGGAGATCTACATATCCGTATCGCCAAGCTTGCCTTCCACGCCAAGGAAAGTCCCTTCCGGACACGGGACGAAGTCTTCAATCTTGTATCTTCATAGTCCGGGAGTCTGGCCGAAGGTATAGTCCGGCCATCCGGACACCCCCTAATCCAGGACTCCCTCAGTAGCCCTTGAACCAGGGTTCAATGACGACGAGTCCGGCGCGCATATTGTCTGCGGCATTGCAAGGCGGGTTCTCCTCCAAATTCCGTATACCTGTTGAATAATGTCCGGTTTCTTGTAAATGTAGCGCTCCTTGGCTTCTATGCCCAATAATGGCCATCTTCCACGTGTCAAACGAATACGAAAAGTCAGGGTGTTTTTACATTCACACCCCTAGCCGCGTAAATGAGCAGCCTATTTAAAGGGACGAGGATTTAGATCCAAACCACACCTTCTCCCCTCCGCGAGTATTCATCAGAGCGCATCCGGCAAAGGTCCATTCCACCATGGGCAGCCGTCGCAGCTCCTCCTCTCGCCCTTCCAGGCCTCAGCCTGGAGATTGGGAGAGATGCTCCATCCCGCACAGCGAGCTAGTGACGCTCCAGACCAAGGGATTTCTCCCCCCGGCCTATATGGTCCCGGTTCGAGCCGGACTTGCCACCTATAATGGCGGAGAGCAAGCGGAGAGCGCCCCCAATCCCTCCAAAGGAGAGCGGGTATGCCTTGTCCCTTACTTAATAAGAGGGCTCGGATTTCCAATTCATCCGTTTCTCCGGGGGCTCCTGGAGTTCTATGGCCTCCAGCTGCACAACCTCACGCCTGCCTCCATATTGCATATCGCGGGCTTCGTAGCCCTTTGCGAGCTGTTTTTGGGCTGTCGAGGCTCATTTCGCGCTGTGGAAAAGGCTATTCTGCCTTGTGCCCCGTTCTCAGAAGGGGTCAATATATCAAGTGGGCGGAGCCGAAGTGTGGCGCATCGCCGGGACCGGATATCTATCCGGAACCCCAAAGAAGGCGTCCGAGGACTGGCCTTCGGAATGGTTTTATATAGAGGACGTCCCGCTGCCGGATCCTGTCCGGATCGGCCTCCCTGAGTTCGACAGTGCTCCCCTAAAGAAGCGCCTAAGCTGGCGTCCACGGAGCCCTCAGAAGGAAAGTGACAAGGACGTTCTTTACCTGATGGGCCGAATAAGGTTGTTAGCTCATTCCGGACTGACCATGATCGGGGTCATGGCCGCGTGCATTAGCAGGGGGTGCAGCCGCTTCAGTATAGAGGCCACCCCATGTGGGACTTCAACGGGGAGGACGACGCCACCCGCCACGGCCGTAAGGGGCCGGAATCGGCTGCCGCTCTAATAAAGATCTTGTCCGCTTTGTACAAGGGAGAAGAGGAGGAATTTCTCCGCGTCAACGCATAGGGTGGATTTTCGTATAATCCTCCAAGTTGGGTAAGTGGACACTTTTACTTGCCCATCCGTTTTATATTTCCATCGTTAAACATTCAGTCTAACGATTTTGACGCAGGAACTGCGCCAGGCTGTTAAAGAAATAAACAACCCTCCTCCACAACCCAAGGATCCGGGACGGTCCCTCGACCCGGCCTCCCAAGAGGATCCGGACTTATCTGTGGAGCTGATTGATGGGGTGTTTCATCAATTGAGCAAGGACAACACCTTGGTGGCCATTACGGCCGATTACCCAGGGCTACTCCCTGCCTCACAGGTAACTAAGACCGAAGTCCCAGCACTTTGAAAAGGGATCCATCCTCGCGTGTATTCGAGTGCCGTATAACAACCGTGTTTTGCAGGGGAGGTCCTTGAGACGGGAGGCCGAGCCTGCGGTGACTAGCCAACGAGGGGCTACAAGGCCCCGCGGGCTGAAAAGAAGTGCGGTCCGGACTGAGATGCCGGCGCAAAGGTATAGCGCGCCATCTTATTCCCAGGTATTATTCCTTCAAGGCATATTAACGCTCGTGCTCTCTTCAGGACAAAGAGATCCTCGCCGGACTATATCCGGAGAGGTTGCCAATCGCGCCTCCACCAGCCAGGCTCCAAAGCCTGGTCCGGAGGCGGAGGCGAACACAAGGCGCGCACCGGACGCTCCTCCGACAGAGGATGCGGACAGGCTGTCTGCCACCAATTCCGAGGTGGAGAGTGCCATGAACCACAGGCGTCGCCGGACAGTTCTTCGCGACGCTTGTTTCTCCCAAGAGGCATTAGATGCCTTCAATTCGGGAGATGCGTACCTCCGTGCCGCTCAAAATGGTCTAGCCAGAGCCACGGAGCAATATGTAAAAGACATACGGGTAAGAAAATTTTGGTATTATAATATATATCAGTAGCCCCCGAGACTTGAAACAGTTAGAATAACTGATTTAAGGATCATGTATATGCAGGTTCTTTCAGAGAAGAATACCCAACTGTCCCAGGAGCTAGAAGAGTGCAAAGCCCAACTTGAGGCCGCACTAGCCGCGACAGGGGAGCCCAAGGAGACCCCCTCTGGTAATATATGCTTCAAAAAGATAAGTAGTGTGAAGTGCGGTGTGTGTGCAAATCTGACAAATGAAATTGTAGATGGCGCCGGATTAGATCCGGAAAAGCAACAACTATTCGCCAGTTAAAGGCTGGTGAGAGCGTGCTACAAAGGTGAGGCGGGAGAAGAATCTCCAAGATGCCAACACCAATGGGCGTTGAACTGAAAGGATGTTCGTGCCCAGCTGTCGGACTCCGTTAAGGAGAATCGCGGCTTCGACGCGGCATATTTAGTAAGTGCTTAAACGAACTTTGAAAAAGAGTTCGGCGAGGAAGTCGACTAACAGAGTAATGTCTGTAGGTATGCTAACAGGTCGTCCTGCAGAGGAAATGCCCGGTTCTACGGGTGACCTTCTTCCCGAGCTCTCACAACTGCACGAGCGAGTTCGGCAGGTGATGCAAGGCGTGCCCAGGCCTTGTGGCCATCCGTCTCCATGCCCGAAGGCCTTGGAGAGCTTGCAGAGAAGCTGAAGGGAGCGCGGCGGCGCTTCCGATTGTGGAAGATATCGGCCTGCCGTCAAGGCGCCAGGGAGGCCTGGGCCATGGTGAAGACGCGGTACACGAA
>NC_053025.1:95951132-96049155 GCF_003073215.2 Triticum urartu
AAAAACACTTGTTTGGGAGAGTGATAGGCCGGTGTAGTTAGTTTGATTGATTAGTTTATACATGTGGGTCTGCGTGCATAGCGGTGCCAACTCTCTCACATCGCGAGAGCGGTGTCAAAATCTTTTGAAAAATATGGCATCGGCCACTTAGTGGAATGCAATAAATGCCCAAGCTCTTCACGTGCTCCTAGGTAAATGAGAGGAAAGAGAGAGAAAGAGAGAGAGAGAGAGAGAGAGAGAGAGAGAGAGAGAGAAATATCACTATCCAGCCAACCCTATCGTATGAGTGAATGATATTGGTACCTCTTGATGACGCGGCAATCTTATATAGCCAGATGCTCTAATATGTTCTCTTCTTTTGCAGATAGAAAAAGACCTGAAAGTGAAAAATGTGTTGCACTATAACAATCTCATCGAATGCCTTGATCTCCATATTACAATAATTGATTTGATCGACTACCGAGGCAGCACATCTAAGATTAAATTGGCCAGGTTCTTTGTTCTAGAGGCAAGTGTGCTCAAGGTAATGAGGTTTGGCGTTCTCTGGCGCAACAATGAATAGCGTGCTAATCACCGTAAGCGTCTAAGCCTAAATGACAAAGTCTCCGCAGAAGCTGAATTTGTTTTTGAAACATCAAGTGTCTAGAGACTCGAAAATTTATTTGCCCATTAGTGACTTGTCAGGGCGGTGGATTTTAGTTTGTACGATATTGCTGCATCCACCTAAAGTAACGATTGTTCTTACATAAACTTCCTAGTAATTCCCTCTTCATAGGTGCAGCATTACTCCTAACATTAGTAATATCAGTTTGGAACTTGTAATATTGCCGTGTCCTATTCCTGCATTTTCAAAATCCTACGAATCAAAGAGGTCCTGATTTGGTGATGATGTTGTGCCTGCCATCTTTTACCAATAGTCGTCGGATCTAGATCTAATGCATAAATACCAAACTTCTCTGGTTTTGCAAAAAAATGCCCGCACTTGTTCCCTATTTACAAACAACTCCTTGTCTCTCACAACCAGCCTTATCTCCTCCCCACCACATCTAGAAGGCCATGGAAAAATGTAACATCCCAAATTTTCAATTTGGAATGTTATACATAGATCATTTATGCATATCATATTTTATTGCAATTTCGTCTCGCGATCCTCGAAATCCTAAGCAACTCAAGGACCCTCGGAGAGAGTTGGGGATTTTCCGGTTTTCATATTTGATTTTTATCAAATATTGAAACGAGGAGTTTTGGTTTTAATTATTTTTCTCTCTGAAAATATTTCATATTAAAATATACGAGAGGAGATAATATGACTTCTCCAAAATAATTGAAATATTGGAGGAAAAATATTAAAATCAAATATTTGATTTTATTTGGATTTTATTGCGCTGTTTCGCCGCCACCGTTTTTTTAAGAAAACTGATTCGGTTTTTTTAGAAAAAACCCTAGTTCGGTTTTTTTAGATCGGTTCGCCAGTTTTCCTGGTTCTTCTATTTAGCGGACGTTCGTCCGTACATTCGTTTTAATGAACGGCTTTCTCTCGATAGTTACAGACAACGAACGTGCGTTCGTTAGCCTGTTCGTCAGTTTTCTTTTTATCGGATTTTTCCACGATTATTTTCAATCGCGATTTCTGGTTCGATTTTCGTTTTAGTTTATCTTTTTGCTCGTTTATCGGAATCAGGCGATTCAAGCGCCTAGATATTCGTCTCGAGAACCTCTTTCTGTTTAATCAACTTAAACAAGATTTTGCTACTGTAAAATTTGACCTTAGTCCAGATTAGTAAACAGATCTTATTTCTTTCGCCGTTTGAGTTTTGTTGCTCCATTCGATTTGATTCTTTTTGCAAACCGGAGTTCTTAAGTTGAACTTTCTGGTCAATCTTTCTTATTTGAGTTTTGCCCGTGCATCTTTGCTTGATTGCTTATGTATGCCATTGTTTGTTTGCAATAGAATTCCTGGAGTGTGAAGCATGCTACATCGAATCCCTAGGTTTCGCGGATCGTCAGCAAGGCAAGTAACACATTAATCATACTTTTTCCATACCCAGTTTTTATGCATTAGTTCAAGCCTCAAACATTGCATGATTAGGATGCCATTAACATGTGGGTTGGGAAGTGGATGATGAGGTAGAACCTATTGCCCTGTTATATTCAAACCCTTGGGAGTTACTTCTACGTATTGCTTATATTGCTATGCTATGCTCGTAGACATGGTTTGGGTGAGTGAAATCCATGACAGATGTGAGATTGTTAATTAATGGTTCAACTTAAGGTGGCAACATGAATACACATCTGGGTGGATTGAGGCACCTGGAGAACCCAGTGTTGCCTGTATTTATGGAAATCCCGGGGTTCCGTGTGATCTTCCTATGGACCGCCACCCAGGCTCAAAGGGAACTGAGATGATTCATGCTAGAAACTTCCGTGTGCAGCCACAAGCTATTATGGGCTCTAGCATAGTTGAGTAAGTTATGTGAAGCTCTCGAAGAGGTAGATCAACAGGTAGTGGGTTGTAGGTTTGGTATGGTCTGCCCGGAGTAGAGAGTTAATGTTTTTGAAAGACTGTGTCTCGGTCATCCATTTCTCAAACACCATGTAGTGCGAGAAATTCAAAGGAGGCGATCGAGTCTTGTGGGGAAAAGTCTGCAAACCTCTGCAGAGTGTACAATCTAATCATGGTTAGCCGTGTCCCCAGTTATGGACAATTTTGAGTATCTAGTACTTGGAGTATCTTAAGTATCTCATCACATTACCTAATTAATATTGTTGGGTTGATAATTACTTTTAATTGGGATTGAGTTGAAGAAACCTTCTCAATGATGTTTCAACTACCATGATAGTTAAATTAAAATATGTTCCTTTTGTTGTAGGAAAAAATTGGCTTTTCGCAAAAACTATAACCATAGAGCTTTCCACCAGCCAAATATGCATGTAGTGATAGCATTATTCTGTTCTTGCTCTACTGTGTTATATTGCCGGCATGTTCCATGTGTTGACCCGTTTTCAGGCTGCAACGTATTATGTTGCAGACTTTTCAGACGAGGAGTAAGGTTCGTTAGGTCGTTGCCGTGCAGCTCAGCTATGCCGTTGGAGTTGATGGACTCACTATATCTTCCAAGCCTTCCGCTGTTATCGTATTATATGGCCTTAAGCCATATTTATTGTAATAAGTTCTCTTTTGAGACATTCGATGTAATAAGTGTGTGATTGCTACTCTATTATATATCCTTCAAGTACTGTGTGTGTCAGCATTACCGATCTAGGTATGACATGAAAGCACAGAGACTTGACCGTTTGAGGTCGGGTCGCTACAAGATGGTATCAGAGCACACGCTGAGTGTAGGACATGACCACTAAGATAAAACCCTAGATCACTATTCTCTTCTCATTTCTAACTCCTCTCCATTTTCCACTCTTTAGGATGGCGGACGCAAGGAACAAGTTCGCACAACCGGATGAAGACGCACCTTTTGGACGACACTTGAAGGAAGTCACTAGGTACCTGGACATAGGAATACCAAGCTTCACCGGGACTTACAATGCCACTTTACCTGAGGAGGAGCGATGGATGATTCAAGTTCAAGTTCCAGGAAGGACATTCACACCAGTCACTAAGCCCATAGAGTTTTCCTTTGATGCACCAACCTGGAGTCTAGGAAAGAGTATGGCAGTTCACATCACCATGGGACGCATTGGAGAAGTTTACCAAAAGGAGCTTAAGGATACTATCTACCAGATCTGTGGGCGCCGAGATGAGCAATGGGAGATGATCAGCACCAGGAAAGATAGATCAATTGCAGCTTTCATCCAGGAATTAAACCAGCACATTCGATGCCAGGAGAATCAGATGTGCACAGGCATGATAGATCTGAAGAAGGCAAAGACAAGGATCATTGAGCTGGAAGAATAACTTAAGTCTACACGCGATGGATACGAGGAGGAAATTGTGACACTATTGGAGAAGAATGACGACCTGATTAAGAAGATCGGAGCATTCATGGGAGATCCAGCACCGGGAAGAGAAGACGACAATTCCACTTACCCGGAGAACTACATCATCATCGACGAGACCAACTCCGACTCCAGTGATGATGACTATGAACACGAAGCTGGAGCAGACATCATGGAGTCTTCGACCGATCAAAATTTCTAGATGACCACCAAATAATTAGTAGTATTCCCCCATGTATTCAGTAGTAATTGAGCACTTTTGCGATAGTTCTTGATCGATTGAGTGAAATGATTGTGTTTGTCTCATGTGCATATGGGTAGTGCTTTCTCATTAGACCTCATTCTATTCTAATCTCTTCCCTCTAAAACCCATCAGATGCCTCTGAGACGTGACCCCGGATTTGCTTTCCCACCGAAGCTCACTCAGTTGATCCAACAGAAGAATACCCTGATGCAGTTGTTAGTCCAAAACCAAGGCAACAACAACAACAATCCACCACCACCACCACCAGTTGATAACTTAGCCCGTTTTCTGAGCTTGCAACCGCTGGTGTTTTCTAGTAGCACCGAGCCCATAGTAGCAGACGATTGGCTCCGTAGGATTGGAAGGGAGTTAACCACTGCAGGATGTACCGATGTTGAGAAGGTGCGTTTTGCCGCACATTAGTTAGATGGACCAGGAGCCTCATGGTGGGAGAATTACACTGTCACTTACCCTATAGCCACGGTGACATGGGATCAGTTTCAGCAAGCTTTCCGTGCAGCCCATGTCTCAACTGGAGCTATGAGTATGAAGAAGCGTGAGTTTCGCAACTTACGCCAGGGGAACCATACTGTGTACGTGGATGAGTTTAGCAAATTATCTCGCTATGCCCCTGATGACGTGGCCATAGATGCCGCGAAGCAGGAGAAGTTTATGGAAGGGCTGAATGATGAGATGAGCATGCAGTTGATGGTAGCAACCTTCAACAACTACCAGGAGTTGGTAGATAAGGCTCTTATGATTGAAGGGAAGCAACAACAGATTGAGAGCCGTAAGAGGAAGTATGGACAATGGAGGTATAATTCAGGAGCTTAGCAGAAGCCTCGCCTAATCCCGAACTCGGGAGGACTTGTTCATAACCATGGAGGCCACAACCATAATGGAGGAAGTAACCATAACCATACTGGCCCAAGGAATGGGAATGGGAATGGAGCAAGCAACAATCAGAACCGCTCCAGTCCAGCCACACCCGCGAAGAGAGACCTAAGCCACATTACTTGCTATAAGTGCGGGAAGACTGGACACTATGCCACGGAGTGCCCTGAAAGGAAGAATGGAAACGGGAATGGGAGCGCTGGGAAGAAGCCCAATCCATTCAACAAAGGAAAAGTGAACCACGTTAACGTGGAGGAGGTTGAAGAGCAGCCTGACGCGGTTATAGGTAAGTTTTTGATTAAGTCATTTACCGCTCTTGTTCTTTTTGATACTGGTGCATCGCATTCATACATATCAAGGGGATTCATGGATAAGTTTAGACTACCAACCCAAACCCTTAGGACCCCTCTGTTAGTGAGTTCACCTGGAGCAGAGTATATGGCTAGTCGATGGTGCGACCAGATACCCCTAACCATTGGTAGCCATGTTTTTCCGTCCGACCTAATTATCTTGGAGTCACAAGGATTGGATGTGATATTAGGAATGGACTGGATGTCAAAGTATGGAGGAAGCAGTGACTATGTTAGTAAGTCAATTTGTCTCACCACCCCGGAGGGAAAAAGGATCAAGTATGTATCTAAGCATGCACCAAGAAGTAGTCAAGTGAATACCCTCACGGGAGTTGTTCAGGAGGAAGTGCCTGTAGTGAAGGGTTACTCGGATGTTTTCCCAGAGGAGTTACCAGGCATGCCACCGGATCGAGACATCAAGTTTTTGATAGAGCTATTGCCAGGTACAGGGCCAATATCCAAGAGACCCTATCGGATGCCCGCGAATGATCTGGAGGAGATTAAGAAACAGATCAAGGAATTATTGGAGAAATGTTACATTCGACGGAGCTCATCACCATGGGGAGCCCCAGTGCTTTTGGTTGAGAAGAAGGATAAGTTCCTAAGAATGGTTGTTGATTATCGAGCGTTAAATGAGGTGAGATCAAGAACAAATACCCACTGCCGATGATCAATGATTTATTCGACCAGTTGCAAGGAGCTAAGGTGTTTTCGAAGATCGATCTGTGATCAGGATACCATCAGTTGAACATTAGAGAGAAGGATATACCCAAGACAGCATTCACCACAAGGTATGGGCTATACGAATATACGGTCATGTCGTTTGGACTAACTAACGCCCCTGCCTATTTCATGAGCATGATGAACAAGGTGTTCATGGAGTATTTGGACACGTTTGTTGTGGTGTTTATTGATGATATAATGGTATACTCGAAGAATGAAGAGGAGCACAAGGAGCATTTGCGTTTAGTTCTCGAGAAACTCAGGGAACACCAGTTGTATGCCAAGTTCAGCAAATGCGAGTTTTGGTTGAAGGAAGTCGGATTCCTTGGACATGTTATATCAGGAGAAGGTATAGCAGTAGACCCCACCAAGGTTCAGTCAGTCACTGAATGGTTGGCACCCACTTCAGTTAGCGAGATCCGCAGTATTCTTGGACTCGCAGGATACTATCGGAGATTCATTGAGAATTTTTCCAAGATTGCGAAGCCAATGACGGAGTTATTGAAGAAGGATACCAAGTTTAAATAGACAGAAGATTGTGAGGCAAGTTTCTAGGAGTTAAAGAAATAGTTGACTACAGCCCCAGTGCTGACATTGCCAGATATACGTAAGGATTTCCAAGTGTATTGTGACGCCTCTCTCTTAGGACTTGGAAGTGTGCTTATGTAGGACGGAAGAGTTGTTTCGTATGCCTCACGACAACTAAAGCCTCACGAGTTGAATTATGCCACGCATGATTTGGAGCTAGCAGCCGTAGTGCATGCGTTGAAGACTTGGAGACATTACCTTATTGGAAACTGTTGTGATGTGTACACGGATCATAAGAGTTTGAAGTACATCTTCACACAGAAGGAGCTGAACCTTAGGCAAAGGAGATGGTTGGAGCTTATAAAGGATTATGACATGAAGCTGCACTACCATCCAGGCAAGGCCAATGTCGTAGCGGACGCTTTGAGCCAGAAGAGTTATGCTAATAACCTAGAGAGTACGGGATTACCAAAGGAGTTAGCAGAGGATCTTAGGGAACTTCAATTGGAGATTGTTCCTAGAGGTTTTGTTGCAACAATGGAGGTTCGGTCTACATTGTTGGGAAAGATTCGAGAAGCTCAGAAGGATGACAAAGAGATTGCTGGGATAAAAGATAGAATGAGCAAAGGAAAGGCCAAAGGTTTTCGTGAGGATGAGCATGGTACCTTATGGTTTGAGGACCGTGTTTATGTGCCCAATAACCCAGAGATCAGGAAGTTAATACTTCAGGAGGCTCATGACTCACCATACTCGATACACCCCGGAAACACCAAGATGTATTTGGATTTAAAGGAACATTTCGGGTGGACAGGGATGAAGAAACATATTGCCGAGTATGTAGCCGTATGTGATGTATGTCAGAGAGTGAAGGCAGAGCATCAAAAGCTAGCAGGATTGTTACAGCCTATGCCGATACCCGAATGGAAGTGGGATAAACTTGGCATGGATTTTATCACCGGATTACCCAGGACCAAATCAGGATATGATTCTATATGGGTAGTAGTTGATCGCTTGACCAAAGTGGCTCACTTTATCCCAGTGAAAACAATTTATACAAGTGCGAAGTTGACCAAGATATATATGTCCAGGATCGTATGTCTGCATGGAGTTCCGAGGACCATCATATCCGATAGAGGAACACAGCTTACCTCAAATTTTTGGCATCAGTTGCACCAGACTTTGGGAATGAGATTGGAGTTCAGTACAGCATTTCACCCGCAGACGGATGGAGAGACCGAGAGAGTTGAACCAAATTCTCCTGACGGAAGCATCCCGGTTACAAGACATCTCGACAATGGTAAAACAAGTCAAGCAACACCGCCCGAATGTGCCGACAAATCCCGATAGGAGCTGCACATATCTTGTTCTCAGGGCACACTCAGATGAACACTACGTACAACTAGAACCAACCCTCAAGTTTCCCCGAGGTGGCACTGCAAGTGGCTCTGTTTTGGACCAACACTCAGAGGAGCACTGGCCCGGGGGGTTTAATAAAGATGACCCTTGGGCTCCGGAAACCCAAGGGAAAAAGAGGCTAGGTGGCGAATGGTAAAACCAATGTTGGGCATTGCTGGAGGAGTTTTATTCAAGGCGAACTGTCAAGGGGTTCCCATTATAACCCAACCATGTAAGGAACGCAAAATCCGGGAACATAACACCGATATGACGGAAACTAGGGCGGCAAGAGTGGAACAAAACACCAGGCATAAGGCCGAGCCTTCCACCATTTACCAAGTATATAGGTGCATTAACATAAACAAGATAATATGATGATATCCCAACAATAAACAAGTTCCAACAAGGAACGATCTCCAATCTTCACCTGCAACTAGCAACGCTATAAGAGGGGCTGAGCAAAGCGGTAACATAGCCAAACAACGGTTTGCTAGGAAAAGGTGGGTTAGAGGTTGACATGGAAATATGGGAGACATGATAAGCAAGTGGTAGGTCTCGTAGCATAGGCATAGCAAAAGAGCGAGCATCTAGCAAGCAAAGATAGAAGTGATTTCGAGGGTATGGTCATCTTGCCTGCAAAGTTCTCAGAGTTGCCTTGATCCTCATAAGCGTACTCAACGGGCTCCTCGATCACGTACTCGTATCCCGGCTCTACCCAAGCAAGAACAACAAGCAAAAGGAACACAATCAACCACGTGCAATGCTCAAACAACATGATGCAAACATGGTATGATATGCGGGATGCGTTATGCGATGCATATGCATGATTTGGAAAGGAATGATTGAACCTGGACTCAACTTGGAAAACAAAGAGTACCACTGGAAATAGGAGTTGACTTCGGTTGAAATCGATATAAAGATCACCGGAATTGGATGCACGGTTTGGAAATGGCAAGCAAAACAAATATGGCACCGGTCTGCGATTTACAGCAAGTAGCCTTCTAAATGCATCAAGAACAACATGCTACAGCACTCCAACATGACAAAAAAATACATGGCAGGGATCCACCCATGATGCTTGATAAAATATGAACACTGAGCTATGGATAATTCACTCAATAGCAAGCTCAAACAAGCATGGCAAAAGTGCAAAAGATTACTGGTTTCAGACTTAGTGAAATTATCAACAAGTCAGGAATTTAACATCAGGAAGCAATGTTTAGAGCATGAAAACTACATGCTACAGGAACTTATCATGGCAAAGCAAGGCATGGCATGAAGCTACTCAAAGAATACAACAAAAGTCCCTTAGTGACCATGAGCCAAAAGGGATCAGAAAATACAATTGCAAGCATGTGAACATAGCAAAAACATAAACAGATTCAGACTTAGTGAAAAACTGGAACATGGCAAACAGATAACAAGTAGGCATGTTTACGAGCTCGATGCACACACTACGAGGCATTGCATGAAAAACTAAGCATACACCCAGCAAGTAGACATGGCATAGAAGCTAGACATGGCAAGAACAACAACATAGCATGCACGGATCAACAACAACAAGCTCGGCAAAATCACTAAACATGTTAACAAGCTGCCAGGAACATTTTATAGCAAAAGTAGAGCTCGATTGAGTCAAGCTAGGTTGCTCTATAAATGCAAATAAAGACATGGATGGATAGAGCACAATATTATCTACAAAACATCCTTACTGATCATGCTCAAAAGAGGCACGGATCACTAGGAAACAACATGAACATGTGGCATAAAAATAATGACAGGGCAAGGATTTAGTAAAATTCCAAGTCCCTGAAATCAGCATCATTGAGTAAGCTAATTTGCATGCTTGTGCTAGTCACCACAAAGATCACAAAAATACATGGCATACACCCCTGTAAAGATGACATGGCATACTTCAAAACACATTTAGAGCTCAGGATCATAGCATGCACACATTAATCATGGCAAAAATGACAAAAGTGCATTTGCTGAACCAGATCTGAAACTAACATCACATAGCCCTCTTCCAACAGCATTTCGGGCATCAAGATGAGCTCAAATGAAACTGAAGCAATGAGATGAAATGATGTACTCGTCGAGACGAACATTTTGATATGCTACACGCACGAATCGGAGCTACGATGATGAAGTTATGATGCGTCAAAGAATGCAAAAAGTTAAAGAGCGAGAGGGAAAAGTCAACCGAGGGGACTACGGTTTTCTAGATCGGATCGGGCCGGAACTGTAGCTGGCGCACGGAGATCGAGGATGGTCGGCCTTCCTTGCCGGAACAGGAGCTGCTTGCCGGAGAGGGGGTTGGATCCGGCCGGCCGAGGCGCTCCGGCGACGCGGGAGGGCACCGGACGACGAGGCACGGCTCCCACGGTGGTCGGCGTTGGCGCCTGCGGTCGTCAACGCACTGGGTGGCGGGCTTCGATGGCGGCCGCGTCGGTTGACAATGGCGGCGGCGGTGGTCATCGCCGGCGAACTGGGCGGGGGGGCGCGGTGACGCGCGGGCCGGATGCGGGCTGCGGCGGCGATGTGGGCGCGCCCGCCATGTGGCACTCGGGGATTGGCTGAGGTCGCCGGCGTGGGCGTGTCTGGCCGAAACGGACACGTCCGGCGGCGCGGAGGACGAATTTTTAGGGTTTGGGGGGAGAAGACCCGGGATTTGGGGAAGAGGGACCTATATATAGAGGTAGAGGGAGCTAGGAAGCTCCAAATGAGGTGCGGTTTGCGGCCATGCGATCGTGATCGAACGGCCTAGGTGATGGAGGAGGTTTAGGTGGGTTTTGGGCCACTTTGGAGGAGTGTTGGGCTGCAACACACACGAGGCCTTTTCGGTCCCTCGGTTAACTGTTGGAGTATCAAACGAAGTCTAAATCGTACGAAACTTGACACGCGGTCTACCGGTAGTAAACCAAGGCCACATGGAAAGTCTCGGTCCAATCCGAAAACGTTTAACACCCGCACACGAAAAGAGGTAGAAAGGGACACCGGAGGACATAGGAGCGCCGGAATGCAAAACGGACAACGGGGAAAATGCTCGAATGCATGAGACGAACACGTATGCAAATGCAATGCACATGATGACATGATATGAGATGCATGACAAAGACACAAACACATGGAGACAAAAACCCGACAATGAGGAAATAGAATAACTTAGAACCGGAAACAGCAAGAGTTGGAATACAAATAAGGTAGTTACATCCGGGGTGTTACAACACTCCACCACTACGAAAGGATCTCGTCCCGAGATCTAGGACTGGAAAAACTCCGGGTACTCAGAACGAAGGTGATCCTCGCGTTCCCAGGTGGCTTCACGGTGGCTTCATGGTCGGAATGATGTGACCACTTGACTTTCAGGAATTTGATAGACTTTTTGCGAGTCTTGCGCTCCGCTTCTTCAAGGATAGCAACGGGGTGCTCACGATAAGATGGGTCTTCTTGGAGATCAATGTCTTCGAAGTTGACGGTGCGTTCAGGAGTCTTGAAGCACTTGCGGAGTTGAGAGACATGAAACACGTCGAGCACATTTGCAAAGTTGGAGGGAAGCTCAAGTTGATAGGTAAGATTGCCCCTCTTGTTGACGATCTTGAAAGGACCCACGTATCTAGGGGCAAGCTTCCCTTTGATACCAAAGCGACGAGTACCTTTCATTGGAGAGACACGGAGGTAGACATGGTCTCCGATCTCGAAAGCCAAGTCCCGATGCTTGCTATCATAGTAACTCTTCTGGCGCGATTGCGCGGCTTTGAGATTATCACGAATGACTTTGCACATCTCTTATGCCTCTGTGATCAAGTCATTGCCAAGAAGTTGACGTTCACCAGTCTCTGACCAGTTAAGAGGAGTACGGCACTTCCTGCCATAGAGAATTTCGAATGGGGCCTTGCCCGAACTCTCTTGGAAGCTGTTGTTGTAGGAGAACTCGGCATATGGAAGACAATCTTCCCACTTCATACCGAAAGAGGTGACACAAGCCCTGAGCATATCTTCAAGAATCTGATTTACTCGCTCGACTTGGCCACTAGTTTGAGGATGAAAAGTTGTGCTGAAGCGAATGTTGGTGCCCATGGCCTTCTGAAAAGAATCCCAAAACTTGGAGGTGAAGATGCTGCCACAATTTGAGGATATCCACTATGGAATGCCGTGCAGTGAGACAATCCGGGAGGTATATAGCTCTGCCAATTGAGCTGCTGTGATAGATTCTTTGATAGGAAGGAAATGAGCCACTTTAGTGAGCTTGTCGATGACAACGAAGATAGCATCATTGCCACGCTTGGACTTTAGAAATCTAGTCACGAAGTCCATCTCAATATGGTCAAACTTCCATTCTGGAATGGCAAGAGGTTGGAGGAGACTAGCTGGTCGTTGGTGTTCTGCTTTCACTCTTCTGCAGACATCACATTCATTCACGAACTGAGCAATCTCGCGCTTCATTTGAGTCCACCAATACGACTGCTTGATGTCATGGTACATCTTTGTACTTCCAGGGTGGATAGAGAGGAGTGAATTGTGAGCTTCGTTCATAATGACTTTACAAAGGTCACCTTTAGGCACAACAACGTGATCCTGGAAGAATAGAGTATCCTTGTCATCAAGGCGATAGCACTTGTACTTGGGTTGACTCTTGGCAATCCCAATCTTCACCTTCTTCACCATAGCATCAAGAAGTTGAGCCTCGCAAATCTGATCTTCCAAAGTAGGAGAGACTTGGAGGTTGGCGAGGAAACCTTGAGGAACAACTTGCAGATTGAGTTTGCGGAAAGCTTCACAAAGCTCGGCTTGGTAAGGCTTGAGAATCAAACTGTTGCAGTAAGCCTTTCTGCTCAAAGGGTCAGCAATTACATTGGCCTTACCTGGAGTATATTCGATACTCAGATTATACTCTTGAATCATCTCGACCCAACGAGTCTGTCTGAGGTTGAGGTTTGGCTGAGTGAAGATGTACTTGAGACTCTTATGATCAGTGAAGATGTCCACTTTTCTTCCCAATAAGAGATGTCTCCAAGTTAAAACAGCATGGACAACTGCCACCAACTCGAGGTCATGAGTGGGGTAGTTCTTTTCGTTGGGCTTCAACTGGCGAGAGGTATATGCCACAACTTTCTTCTCTTGCATCAACACTGCACCAAGACCTTGAAGGGAAGCATCACAAAAGACCTCGAACGGTTTGGATTCATTAGGAGTCAGAACTGGAGCAGTGACTAACTTCTCTTTCAGGGTGTTGAAAGCGATGTCACATTCAGGAGACCAGACGTACTTCACATGCTTCTGGAAAAGGTTGGAAAGAGGCTTCGCGGTCTTAGAGAAGTTCTCAATGAACCTTTGGCAATAGCTTACAAGACCAAGGAAGCTGCGGAGTTGCTTCACATTCTGAGGTGGTTCCCAATTCACAATTGCAGACACCTTCTCAGGATTCACCGCTATGCCCTTGGCAGAGATGATATGCCCAAGGTAGAGAACCTCATCAAGCCAAAACTCGCACTTTGAAAACTTGGCATAGAACTGATGTTCTCTGAGCTTATCCAGCACCAAACGCAAGTGCTTGGCATGATCTTCCTTGTTCTTGGAAAAGACCAAAATGTCATCGAGGTAGACCAAGACGAAGTCATTTGTATAGGCGTTGAAGATGAAATTCATCATGCGAGAGAATGTCGGAGGAGTGTTGACGAGGCCAAAAGACATGACAATGTATTCATATGAACCATAGCTTGTTCTGAAAGCTGTCTTGGGAATATCTTGCTCACGAATGCGAATCTGATGATAGCCCATACGGACATCAAGCTTGGAGAATATTTGAGCACCTTTGAGTTGTTCGAAAAGCTCATTGATGTTGGGAAGTGGGTACTTGTTCTTTATAGTCTTCTTGTTCAATGGACGGTAGTCGACACAAAGTCGGTCCATTCCATCCTTCTTCACTACAAAAAAAGACACATCCGTGACATTTTGGGCCGAACGAAAAAAAATTATGTCATACATATGACACTTCTATGATGATAATTGTGACAAAACCCGGTATCATCACATATGTGGTGGGCTCCTACTTCTATGACAAAAAATCATGACAGAAAATGGGCTTTTCGTCCTCGGCGGGCCGGAGACATAGCTGCATGGCATTCTTTGGGTCATCCATGACGGAAAAAACTGTGGTAGAAGCGAGGGGGAGGAAAATTTCGAGGAGTTCCCGGTTACGGTGGGAGGTCGGGGGCCGGGCGATGCGCGTTTCTCTCGTACACGTACGCGCGTGTGTGCGAGGCGTTGGCTCTAACTGAACCCGAGCGAGGAGTTGGGCTCTAACTGAACCCGAGCGATTGCACTGCAGGCTACGCGTTACTGAACCCGAGCGATCGATCGATGGCTGTTAACTGAACCCGATCGAGCGATTCCTTCGCTACTGCTGCTAACTGAAGCCGATCGATGGGATGAACAGTGAGGGTTGCGGGGGGGTTGGATGAACAGTGAGCGGTGGCGTTGCCTCTGGATGAACAGGACCCCGTGGTGTGGTGGAGGGCTGGATGAATAGTAGACGGTGGAGGGGTTCCCGTGGAGGGGTGGATGAACAGGACCCCGTGGTGTGGAGGGCTGGATGAACAGTAGACGATGGAGGGGTGGTTGAACAGGACCCCGTGGTGTGGAGGGCTGGATGAACAGTAGACGGTGGAGGGGTGGTTGAACAATAGCCGGTGGAGTAGCGCGCGGTGGAGGCTGGATGAACAGGAGCCCGTGGATGAATAGTCGCAGGTGGAGGCTGGAGGAGGTCGACGGTGGATGAACAGTAGCTCGTGGAGGCTAGAGGGGGTCGACGGTGGAGATGAACAGTATCCCGTGGAGTCCTGTTTTGCGGTACGCCACACCCCTCCCGATGAACAGGACCCCCATTTCGACCGTAGCGCTCCAACACAAGTCCGTTTCCTCCGTTTTGCGGTACGCCACACCCCTCCCGATCAACAGGACCCCCGTTTCGACCGTAGTAGGTATGTTTCCTCCGTTTTGCGGTACGCCAGACCCCTCCCGATGAACATGATCCCGTTTCGAACGTGGCCGGTCGAACACAAGGCCGTTTCCTTCGTTCTACGGTACGCCAGGCCTCGTTTCCATCGCCTGTTCCGTCCAAGACCTCCCGATGAACACGACGCATTCTGTTGCCTCCCCATGGACACGACGACGACGCTGTTTCTCCGTTCCGACCCAGCCATGTACACGAGCCCTGGCCATACGTATGCGCGAGTAGGCGTTCAAGACCCCGCCCGTATGTACACATAGGTGGCCGTATTTTCTTTCTTGCACCAAGGTCGTTGTACGTACGTGTAAATGCTACGTGCACGCCTCTACTACGACACGTGCGCGCCTCTACATCGACCAGTATGTACGTACACGTTCGCGACCAGAATGACAACGCTACATACGCTTCGACCAGGTGGGTCCCAACTGTCAGGCACTTCCTTGCCTGCGAAGATGTAGCTGGTCGGTCCCAGCAGTCAGGGGGCGAATCATTTTTTTGCCCGGACGCACTTCCTTGTGTGCGAAGATGTCGCCGGTGGGTCCCAGCAGTCAGGGGGAAACGTTTTTTTCGCGAAAAACGGTGGCCCGTCCGGTGGGTCCCGCTGTCAGGTGGAGGAATAATTATTTTGCACGTAATAAGGAGGAACTTCCTTGTTGTGGCCGTGGACCCAGCTGTCAGCATCTCCACATACAGTCCACGTCCGATGGAAGCCGTTCCTTGACCACGTTGACCACGCCGCACCGAGAGCACCAGGGCGATGGACGACGGTGAGGCCTAGGAAGGGGACAACGCGGAGCCGGGGAAGACGCGGCAGTGGATGCCCACGCGTAGAGGAGTACGAGGGTTCACTGGTTCGCTGCGGTGTGAGGCTGCCGTCGCCGTAGAATAACAGGGGGTGTGGGTGAGTAGAGGGATGGTCTGGCCAGCCGTGGGAGTAGTAGGGGGCGGTGAGGCCTCCGCCGCATCGCAGCCGGCCACGGGAGGCAGGAGCACGAGGCACGACCGGCGCTGGTTTGGGCGGCTGGAGCAAGAAGACCAGAGGTTGAAGAAGCACTACGGCCGTTGGATGGACATCGTACGGTCACTGGAGCTAGAATTGTGCATATTGACTAAGTTGACAAAGCCCTCCATCCCCGTCAACTTAGTAGGCCCACAAGTCAGCCTCCCACCAAGGTGGGTCCCAGCTAGCAGGGGGTATTCATTTTTTTGAGCGTAATAAGGAGGCACTTCCTTGCGTGCGAAGATATAGCTGGTGGGTCCGAGCTGTCGGCGGTGATAACGTTTTTTTGCGAAATACAGAGGCCCTTTCGGTGGGTCCCTGATGTCAGGTGGAGGAATCATTATTTTGCGCGTAATAAGGAGGCATTTCCTTGCGTGCGGCCGTGGACCCAGCTGTCGGCCTCTCCACGTACGGTCCACTTCAGATGCATGTCGGTTGTTGACCACGTTGACCAGGCCATGCCGAGAGCAGCAGGGCGGTGGATGACGGTGAGGCCTAGGAAGGGAACGACATGGAGGCAGGGAAGACTCGGCAGTTGCTTCCCACGCAGAGGGGAGTACGACTGTACGAGGGTTTACTAGTTCGTCTGCCGTCGCCGGAGAATAACAGCAGGTGTGGGTGAGTAGAGGGATGGCTAGGCTAGCGATGGGAGTACGGTGGGGCGGTGAGGCCTGCGTGGCAGCAGAGCCGGCCGCGGGGAGGAGGGAGCAGGCAGTCCCGCCGGTGCCTGTTTGAGCAGCTGGAGCAAGAAGAGCAGAGATTGAAGAAGCACGACGGCCGTTGGATGGCCATCTAACGGTCACTGCTTGTGCGTCAACCTTTTTTTAGGAAAGCCTCAAATCCATGGAAAACAGCATACAGCCCATCTGCCATTATTTCTAATAATTTACAGCCCATTTGCTAATTATTAATGTTTTTTTGGAGCCCATATTCTTTTTGTTAGCATTACAGCCCATATTGTGGCCACGGTTAAAAAATTATACGAAATTTTGCATATTTCGGTGCGGTCTAAACTGTTTTTAATCCCGAAATTTCGACTCACATTCAAACTGATTTTAAAAATAAATGTATATCAATATAAAATCCAACAAATTCTCCACGCATAAAAATTAATGTAATTTCAAATCTCGAAATGAAGAAAAGATATTTGAAACTAATTGCCGGTTTGATGTGTTTTAAAAATGTACAACCCATTTCTCATTGCCGATGGGCCATTTTCTTGGCCAGCCGAATGAAAGCTCTCCTCGTCTTGAAAGATTTGTAGCCCAACAGGCCTGACAAAGCGACTTACTTGGCAAATCACAAAAAAACTGGGCTGTGGCCGTGGACCCAGCTGTCAGCCTCTCCATGTACAGTACTCTTCTGATGGAATGTCGTTGACCACGCCGTGCCGAGAGCACCAAGGCAGTGGATGATGGCGAGGCCTAGGAAGGGAACGACGCGGAGCCGGGGAAGACGCGGCAGTGGATGCCCACGCGGAGAGGAGTATGAGGGTTCACTGGTTCGGCTGCGGTGTGAGGCTGCCATCGCCGCAGGGCCTGGCTAGCGGTGGGAGTAGTAGAGGGCGATGAGGCCTCATCGGCAGCATAGCCGGCCACTGGAGGCAGGAGCAGGCGGTCTCCCCGGCGCTGGTTAGGGTGGCTGGTGCAAGAAGAGCAGCGATAGAAGAAGCAGCAGGACCGTTCAATTCAAATCCAACGGTTACTGCTGCTAGAATCGTTTGTTGACTAAGTTGACAAGCCTTGCGTATGCGTCAACTTAGTAGGCCCACAGGTCAGCCTCCCAACCGGTGCACCCAGATGTCAGTGGGAGGAATCATTTTTTCGCGTAATAAGGAGGCAGTTGATTGCGTGCGGCCAGGCCAGCGGAGGGAGTAGGGTGGGCCGCGGAAGTCTGCGCGGCATCACAGCGGGCCACAAGAGGAGGGAGCAGGCAGTCCCGTCGGCGCTAGTTTAGGCGGCTGGAGCGGGAAGATCAGAGATTAAAGAAGCACGTCGGCCGTTGGATGGACATCCAACACTAACTGCTGCTAGAATTGTGTGTTCACTGACAAAGCCTTGCGTAAACAAGTCAGCCTCAAAATATATGGCGTGTACAGCCCATTTGCTATTATTTTTATAATTTTTACTCATTTTCTAATTCATATGGAATTTATTGCAGCCCATTTTCCATTTTTAGGATTGCTGGCCATTTTCTGGTCAGTACCAGGGTCAAGAAATTAACTAAATATGTGGGAAATTTTGAAAATTCGCAAATTTTTGCTGGGGAACGAAATATTCTTAATCCAAAAATTAATAGCCATACTAAAACAATTTAAAAATAAATTAGTACTATGTCATGTTAAATCCAATGAAATACGTATAAGATATGAGTGAAGAACAAAAACAAAAAAAGAAACTTATACCCCATTTGCTATAAATTTTTTGGAATTTTCAACCCCTTTTGATATTAATTTTAACAGACATTGACCATACTCTTAAGCCAGGCCGGAATGCATCCATCCTCGTCTTGAAAGATTTGTAGCACAGTAATTCGGAGAGAACAAATAGGCCTAGCTTGGGTATTCTTCAAAAACAAATACTGGGCTACCTATTTTCCCAAAGAACTGGTGCATGAGCATTTAGCTTTATTTATTTATTTACTTATTTATGTTTAGGGGACCATGAGCATGTACCTGGGCCGGATTCATGTGAGAGCCTCCCTTCCAGTTAATTATGGGCTTCTCTATTGCGCCTTCATCAGTGGGCTGCATGTTATCAACAAGTGGAATATGTGTTCCGAGTTTCAAAAAAATGTGTTTCGTACGATAAATAGTATGCGCTATGTACGGTACGGGGCACTAAAGGATCGAACCATGCAACGACTTCCAAAACATTGTGTTTGTTGTTCTAACAACACATTTATTCAACCAACAGACGAAATATACTACTGATTGTACATTGAAAACAGCAGCAGCAGCAACCAGGGCTGGGGGTGCAACAAAAGCAGTAAGCAGGCCAGAAGAGTGAAGACGCAACTCTCTCTTCCAAACCAAACATCAGCCATCATTACAAAAGGGTTACCAAAAAAGAACAAGTGTATGCATCAAACTAAATAAAGATCCTACTACACCAAGTGTACGCATCTAACTAACTGGCTCAGTTAGACGTTACTATTTATTAAGCTGTGAAGATTGGCTGACGGCTTGAACCAGATGGGTGCCTGACGGGGGAAACTCCAGCCAGCAGGTCGAAGTCTGATACTAGCGACCCTCTCTCCTACTTTGGGCTGCAGAGCGTGGCGGCACATATCAGGGTATGGTGCATGCAGAGACGCATGGTATGCTGTGTACACACAGTTTTGCCTGATGAACGAAACCGCGCTGCCATCATGATCCTTGCCGTCGGTTATCTCCTGGTTAATCGGATAATTCAGTCCGACAAACAAAGAGCGTGTACCAAGGCTACTTACCAGCACCTAGTCAAAAATTCCTGAAGGCCCAGAGAAGCTGGGATCCTGCTCAAAGACCTTGCAGTGACTGTGATTGTATTCCGCGAAACAACATGTCCGGTACGTGCGAACGATCATCAATCTTTCGCCATCGTCTGATCGAGCCAGGAACCACCTGCAACTGCCATGCCGCTTTTCTTTGAAAGGTTCTGGGATTAGGAAGGGTAGGGATACCAGGCGGCCTACAACATCATATCAAGTTGGAGTCAAATAAAAAAGGGCTCTTGGTTTAGTCAATCTTAAGAACAGCATGTTATGAGCATGAATATTTTTTCAGCAAATGTTGACAGTAATATAAGCAAGCCATCATGATATCATAGGAAAGTAACATACTACTGTAATAGCCGTTTGTAGCGATGACTCGAGTAGGCCAGCAATACGTCCAGCCATAGAAGGAGTCGACAGCGTAAATGAAGCCCTTGTGTTCAATGGCATCAGAGAACCATGGAGGATGTATGATCCTGCGATGGACGTGCAGATTTATCCACTTACCGCAGTGACCTGTCAGATAGGCAAGACCGCGTTTGAAGAACGCAATTAGCCTGAAGTCTTTATAATTCACAGATCTTGTGGGCACTTGGCAGATTACAACCTTGAGCAAATCAAACTTGGTATCGTGTTGGCTACTATAAGATTCCGAGTATTCTGGGCCGCGGTGCCAAAGCAGTGCAGTGTTAATCGAAGGAAGGGGGATCAATCACCGGGTGTAGACCTCCACGAGCATCCAGCTGCCACGACCGTCGACGAGCACCATCCAAGATGTGTTCATGCCGACCCAGTACATACCGTTAATGTAGTTGAGGCTGACGGGGATCAGATCGCAGTCAAGGGGGTTGATGCTCGCCACCCTATGATCGTTATGCTGCGTGACACGCCGTTTCTAAAGATCAGGCGGCATCAGCAAGCAAGGAGCTGGCTTAAAAAGCTCCGGCCTGAGGGCTTTGAGTAAACGGTACAGCCCCGATGAGCACGCGGCGAGCGGCATGGTACTGAGATTGTCCACACGCGAAACAATGAGCTTGATTACCTCTGTGGGGAGCGAATTCCAGCCACTCTTTCAGCGGACGCTGCTCGGTTCTTCCATTGTTAGTGCTTGGGTTTCGGACGAGGGGGGAGGCGCCTTAGCGGGGGTGGAAGATTGGACGAGATTATGTGCGGACAAAGATGGAGAAGCGAATATGTGCTGCGGGAAGTGGACAGGTGATGATGACTACAGCACGCCGCTTGACTTACGAGACACATACCAGCAGCGTAGGGTCATGTCGATGCCAGACAACTTGCTTGAGTGATCACAGTACTGGTACTCCCTACAATGCTATGCCCTAACTTGCTTGAGTAGAGTAGTAGAGTAGGACTCTGCTCTACTACTAGCACCGGAGGAGTAGTATATTCTAATCTAAAATAGTTACAAACTTCAATGCCCGAGCGTGGAACGACTACGAACCGTGCTCAAAGACCGTGTCTACGTGGTGTTTGGACATGGGCGACAACCTCAATGCCAACGGTGCAACTCCCGTTGCACCGTATGTGTTTCTATCCTTCCTGTTCGAAATCGTGGTAAAATTCATGTTTCTACTCTGTATCCTACTACTATGCTAGTCCACATGATTAGTTGCGAACAATGACTTCTTCCCCGACCTCAGCAACCTCAACCTCAACTACATGGGCGACAACGTCAACACCGGCAACCAGTGAGATACAGGGTGTAGGAAGCGGTTTGGGAATTTGCATGCCTTTCCAACCAGTGAGATACTCCGTACAAAGTACGACACAGAAATAACCACAGAGAAGGAAGCTAAAAGTAAACAATCAAACGAGCATTTTTGATTTTGTTTTGCATTGAATCGTTTCACAAGCTTGACTAGTGTTGTTTTTCTACTTTTACAAAAACCGCATCATAATGTTAAAACGTGCATTTGCACGTACATAAGTAATAGTAGTACTCCCTCCGTCTAGGTGTATAAGTCTTCCCTCCTTCTTGGTCACGGTGCACAACCGAAGATGACATATTGACCTGGACGGAGGGAGTAGCACAGTCTGCAAGCATATATGGAGAGAGACGTGTAGTGCGATAGTGGAAAAAAATTACTCGTATATGAGACCAGGTCTCACGGTTAGCAGGTGAGGCCCGTCTTGATGGATGACACATGGCTTTTAAGTGGGGGTGGGGGATGCTTTGTGATTTGCGAATGCCACGTGTCATCCATCAGGATGGGTCTCGCGTGAGACCTGGTCTCATAGAATTCTTTTCCTGCGATAGTATATAGTAAAGTTTGTGCTATATGCACGTACTTACAAAATGCGTACGAATACACAAGGTTTCCAAACTTTCCCTTTTACATACTTAATTAAGGACGCTAAAAATTCCTGAACGTTCGGGATTTATCATTTGCATCCCAAAACTAATGAGATCGCCTTACGAAACAAAAATTATACTCCTCTAAAAGCCACGGCGCTCGCAGGAGCGCTTGCGGCGCGCCACGAGTGCCCTGGTGCACGGCCATTTCCCAGCGCGCCGACACAACGCCTCTTCCTCAGCCTCGCAACTCGTGATGTGCTGATTGGCGGCTTGCCAGTGGGCGAGCGTGATTTCACCGGTGTGGTGATCCGGCGCCAATAGGTACTCCTCCTCGCTGGAAGCGTGCACCCGGTCCACGTACCGCCAAGTATAGATGAGGCACTTGGGCCCAACTGCACTCAGGGCGTCGGCACGGGCGTCCTCCGCCACCCTCACGGCCCTCGCACGAGCCTTCTGCCAAAGAGCCAATTGCCTGACTCTCTCGGACGCGACATAGGCCTCCCAGGCAGCTTGTTCCGTGGTGCGCTTCTCTTCCTCGGCATTCTTCTCCGCCTCTATTTTGGCGCGCTCAGCTGGAGGCAAAGCCTCCCACAAGGCGACATCCATTTCTTTCCAAAGCTCCTCAAGGCTGGGGGGCTCGGCGGGCGGCGTGGCGTTCTCCTCGTAGCGGGGAGCCGACGCGTCCTCCAGCGCGCGTGCTGGCGAGATTGGGAACACCGATGCGTCCACCTCAACGCATCACGGCGAGGAGCGGAACACCGACGCGTCCTCCTCGACTAGTGGCGGCGAGGAATGGAATGGCGACGCGTCGCGTAGCAGCGAGGAGCGGAACACCGACGCGTCCTCCTCGACTAGTGGCAGCGAGGAACGGAACGGCGACGCGTGGCCGTCCGCGCGGTGCAGCGAGGGGCTCCTAGGGCTTGGGAGGGGCGATGCCATGGTGGTCGACGTGAGAGGGAGGGGGAGGAGATAGTGATGACGTGAACGTGAGGGGGAGGAGATAGCGATGTCGTGGGAGGCACAGTATTTATAGCAAGCAATGGCACACCTACGTAAGATATGGACTGAGTTGCACTGACTTAACTGCCGGTCCAGTTGCGTCACTGACATGTGGGCCAGACCCATGTTGGGCCCATATGTCAGTGACCGAATGCACCTGCAGTTAAGTAACAGCTACGTGGGCATATTTGTTGGAGTAAATTACGGGGGGGCGAAGGGGTGGAAATATTGCTGGTCACAACAGATTGGACGAGCGTGGGGGGAGGAGAGTCATGCATGCAGATTTTTTCACACGGGGTGGAGTGGTGGGACCGCCGGAGGGAGAAGGAGAGTTTGGCAGGCATATTGTTTCACACATGGAGAGGAAAAAATTTGGAGACGAACGGGCTTCCTGCAGGTATGGGGAACGGTGCATAATAAGTCATCTTGCATGCCAGGCTAGGTATAGTCTCAAGTCATTAAAAACAAACACGCCCCACACATGTTCATATTTCAAGGTGCACTAAATTATTGCATGCGATGATTAAGGCTGGCCATAATGGTGGTATCTTAGCTGGTATCATGCACACGGGAATAGCAAACATGCTGATGTGGCAAAGAATTAAAGAAGAGAGGGGGTTAGAGTAACTAGAGTTCATGCATGCATTGGTAAACACATTTTTTTGTGGAGAACGACGGCACTAGTTGAGTACTTTTGCAGACTTCAAAAACTATTCCACAATGTGTCAACATTCACAATGTCAAATCAATATGTTTACACTCATTATAAAACGTAGTTCTTATACTAGTACTAGTTGAGTACTCATTATAATCAGTACTCCCTCCGTCTAGGTGAGCAATTCATCTTAGATTGTGCACTGTGACCAAGGAGGAGGGGAAAACGAGAGATCTTAATGTTTATAATCAGTACTCCCTCCGTCTAGGTGAGCAAGTCATCTTAGATTGTGCACTGTGACCAAGGAGGAGGGGAAAACGAGAGATCTTAATGTTTATTTGCTAATTAATAGCATTGCATGCAATGAACTAACCACTAGATGTCGTGTTTGGTAGTCTCAAGTCATTAAAAGCATGCACACCCACATCTCCTATTGGTTGATATGTCAAGAAACAAGAAACAAGGTAGAAGTTAATGCACCGCGCCTATGTGTTTTGGGAGTATTGTAGATATTGATATTTTTAGTATAAATTTGGTCGTGGGATTTCATTGATGCCTGTCAAAGCGTTGAAAGGTCTGCTATGCGTGACCTGAAGATGAAAGCGTTGAGCATCTCGAAGTTGATCAACAATCTTCAATTGTCAAAGATTAGCCGTTCGGCCAATAAGGTGGCACACTTAATCGCTAAGTATAGCTTTGACAATAGATTAGATGGTATTCTTGTAAATAACGTACCGCCCTGTGTGGTGAATATTGTATCGAATGAGTGTACTGGTGTGGCTGGTTAATTAATATAAGGTGGTGTTCAAAAAAAGTATAAATTTGGTCAAACACTTTGCAAACGGTTGACGGGAGTAAAAAGGACCAGAGGGAGTATCATGCATGCAGAGTAGGCAAAAAAATTGCTTGTCTAAAAAAGGCAAAAAAATTGCTCATTTATAGTCGGTCGAAGTCTCAAAGGGCGCGACCGCGCGAGGGAGGCGAAGGTCGTGGGAGGCGCGATGTTTGATGGAATTAAGTGAAGTTACATCCACGCGCCGACATGGCGTGCGAACAGGCAGAAGCTATACCGTCAGGCCTACGATATGGGTCTAGTAGACATGACATCTAGTGGGTCCCGCATAGTTCTCGAGAACTCTTTGGGGGCTTGCAGCCGTTTATCCACCGGGCAAGCCAGCAACCCCATGCCGTTCGCATGCCCTACTCGTCCCTGTCTTCTACCTTACAACAGTTCGCTCCCAAACGTCTCGTCCTTTCACATTAGTTCGCTCCCAGTTTTTTTTTGCGGGGTACAACAGTTCAACTTCTCCTAACCCTCCTCCAAAATCCATGGCCTCCCAAATCTCCATGGTCGCCGCTGAGTACCAGGTTAGAGCCATCACCGACGATCAGTTCATCGTCATCTACACACGTGGATCCGAGATGGTGAAAGCATGGCTTGCTCACTTCCTACGCATGTTCAATAGTTCAATGGATGAGTGGGTCGCTGGGCTAGATGTTGAGTACACCACAGTCCTGGGACGAGAGAAGGATCTAAAGGACGAAGAGAGGAAGAAGCCCGCCGTGATCCAGGTTTGCATACATAACGTTTGCTTGGTCTACCACATATGCCATGCTGACGTTGAATGCCAGGATTTTAAGAACTTCCTCAAGGACAAAAGAGTGAAATTCGTTACTGTAGGCTTTAAGAACAACAGTGACGTCCTGCATCGGATAGGTCTCATTGTAGGCCAGCCCTTTGATCTCCAGAAGGCAAGCCTGGTGTCCTCCTCTCAACCTTCAATGCTGACCGTGGCAGCAGCCATGATTGATCCTTCGTACGCTAAATTGAAGAAACCTCATCACGAGTTTCATCATGCATGGGAGTCGAAGACATTAGATGAAGATCACATCCTGTACGCAGCAATGGATGCCTACCTTTGTTTAAATATCTACAAGGGTTGGATGAAGAAGCAGAGCCCAGTGTCCGGTTCAAGCAAAGAAGCGTCGGCAAAGAGGAAGAGGAAGAGGGACGAGGACGAAGTCGAGGACGTGGACTCGGACTCCAAGTAGGTGGCAGTGTTGTCGCTCATGCTGGTTCTACTGCAGTGTCAAGCGGACTAGTTGCTTATTAGTTTATTTTCAAGGGTGTGTTGTGCTGAGGCCCCAGCAGAACTATGGGGCTGTTTGGATTGTGACTATCTTTGCCATATGTTGCCACATGATTTTTGCCACATTTGTCACACTTGCCTTACTTGAGTTGCTCAAATTGTTAGCCATACTTTGGCTTGCCTAAGGGAATTTTGCCACACTTTTTGTGTCTATGACATGTGGGGTTCACTGCTCATAAAAAATTCCTTGTCTCAAGTGTGGCTAGAACCAAACACCTACCTAACTTGGTCAAACTTGCCTAAGGTTAGGTGTGGCAAAGTGTGGCAATGTGTGGCTAGGAACCAAACAGCCCCTATGTTTATGTTCTTTCTCGTTATTTGAACTCTTTAGTATGTACAGTAGTACTAGTACTATGTCTTACTACTGTTCTTCTTGCAGTTGGTACTACTGCTCGTATCTTCGTGTTCCTACTGTAATTAATACGTTCGTACTAGTAGTATAATTTGGGTCAGTCGATTTGTGAAAGAAGTTCGACGGAACGAAGGAAGAAGACAGCAGAAGAGGTGGAAGAAGCCCTTCTAGCCATCCATGTTGCATCAAACGGCTCACATGAGTCGACTGGCCCAAATTGCTCCTTTAGATTGCAGGATCCACATGGCATTCAAGGTCTCGAAGGTAGATTCCGCGTCCGCACCCGGTTTGCGGGCTCGACGCGCGCGCGACCGGCTTCCGCCGCGACAGCCACCATGCGCGCCTCCTCCGCGCGTGCAGAGACGACAATGACACGCTAGTTCCTCCTCGCCGGCGTGCTGGAGCACGCGCTCGTCCTCCTCTTCGTATGCTGTGTGCATAGACGCGGCTCCACCAGCTGCTCGCGTGCTTGGCAGCGCGGCGGCATCGCGAGGAGGGACTGCAGACGACGTGAGCGGGCGAGCCTTCGGCTTCATGGCACAGGGATGGCGGCGACACGGCGGTGATGGGCGAGAAATTGTTGGCCGGAGCAGGCGGGCGCCGGCATGCACAACGGCGGCGGCGGCATATTGATGAGTGCGTGTGTGGGAGCGTACTTTAGTTTTAATAAGGTTGGTCAAACTTAAAAGAAAACCGTACTAGTACACGTAAACATTAGACTTAGGCAGCGCTTTTATTAGTTACTAGCTTATGTTCTTGCCCATTATGACCAGCCTTAGTACCATGGCCACGATACGGAATCCTGTGCAAGCGCGTGAACCGCGGCCGTGCGGTCGATCGAACGGTGTGTCACCGTGTCGCGCTCGAAGGACATCCACCGAACCTTTTTGTGTGTGTGAAAACAATCCTCGAATATTACTCGACTTTTTTTCCTGTGAAAGATCTTGACGCTGCAATATTTCCATATATTTGAATTTAGCTCCAGTTCGTGTTTATTTGGATTTGGACGTTTTAGGTGCGCCCTAGTTTTTTTTAATACTGATTTTGTGTGTGTGACTGAGAGAGAACGTGTGTATGTGTCCATATGTGTGTTGTGGCGGAAGGGCAATGTGGAGACGGTGTGCGTGTGATACAGACATAGAGAGGTGTGAATGTGCAAATGATCGTGCATGAGTGAGACATAGACAGATGCTGATATGTTGTGTATACATGAGAGAACGGTCTTCTAGTTTACTTGTGTGTGTGTGAGAGAGAGAGAGGGAGAGGGAGAGAGAGACAGAGAGAGGAGCATCCGTAACACAACAACCATCTCTCTCGATTCGTCCGTCCATCGCACGGTCGCATGCAACACATGCATCAACGCGCACATTTTGACACCCTCACCCGGCCCCTGCCCACCTCAAGACCCGCACAATCTCTTCGTGAATACCCATTTCTCTCCTTAGGTTTGTTTTCTCTCAATATCTGACACGCACACGCACACACACACACACACAGACACACGCAGCACAACACACACACACACACACTCCCCCGAGCACACAATTCATCCCCATCCAAGGTTATACGGTGACCACTCTCGCTTGTGCTTCTTTGCACCCCAACATGCACAACACCTCAATCTTCAAAGAGGGCAACAAGCAGATCAAAGACGGCAACCACACCGCGCTAGAGAATGCGGGGTCATTTGGAAGCAGGGTGATGTGACGACGGCTGACTGACTCCTCCCCCCACCCTCTCTCTCTCTCTCTCTTGCACAAAATTACCAATCCCTCTCTCCCCCGCACAAAATTGTCAATCCCTCAACCCACAAGATCCTTCCCCTCTTGTCCATGTTTTTCCTGCTCTCTCATCAAACATGTTGTCTCTTCTCCTTCCACGTATACAGAATCCAGATGCACACGCATCTCATGTATATTACATGTATGCATCTTTGTCACAGACCTAACTTCTTCCTCTCTCTCTTTCTCTCTCTATCTCTCTCTCTCTCTGTCTCGTTAGGTTTGTATCCTACTCTCTCGTCCACATACATACAATCTTTCCCTCCCTATCTGCTCCATCTTCAAAAGCTCTCTCTACACGTTTCATTCACACATTGGGATATGTCAAAATGTTGCTTCTATAATGGCTGATGTAGAGTTATGGTTGTTCTTGTTGCATCCTACAAAGTAATAACTATGAAATGCATTTAGATTCTCATTTGACTGGGATTATGTGAGTTTGAGCATGTTGTGAAGTACTAGACCTTGTATACATCTTGGGATTCGACAATGGTTGTAACTATTGAATTGTATAGACCATTACATTCGAAGTCAATAGCCTAATATATTTATTTCACAATTTCAATAAATGATTAGTTCACTACAAACTAAGAAAACAAATGTGTACTCCCTCCATTTTTATTTAAGTCCGCGTATTAGCATTGGTCAAAGTCAAGTTTTGTAAACTCTCAGAAAGCTTATAACAAAAAATATTAACATATACAACAACAAATAAATACCATTAGATTCATTATTGAATGTACTTTCACATCATACATATTTGTTATGGTAAATGTTTATATTTTTCTATAAAATTGGTCAAACTTTAGGAAGTTTGACTTTGGTCAAACCTAATATGCAGAGTTTACTACTACTACTCGCTAGTTGCTTAGCCGAATCACTCAACACGCCACACGGGGAGTCCAGTGTCACAAAATTTTGAGGTCGGCGGGAAAATCTCCCGTGACTCTGATTCGAGCAGTGGGAAGTTACCATCATAGCCTTCGGAACAGGCCTACGGATGACGCTTGGTAGGGGGTTGTTTTCGTAACTTCAGGTTCACCCTACCCAGCCAACCCCACCCCGGCACCCAGAGTAGTACACCTGAATACTCCCCAATTTCTATCCCCACCGCAAAATAGACTTCTCCACGGCACCGCAGCCTTTGTGCTCCTCCCCTTTACATCGGCGCACTCGTCCACCGCAGCGCATCTGCCTAATCGACGACCTCGTACGCCGCAATGGAACCGGTCCACCGTCGTCGTCGTCGTACACGGAGCCTCTTTCCCGGAATCGTCTTCCACGGTCTCGTATCTGCTTCCCGGAAGCCGACGCCAAGCGCAAAAGCACCACCGTCATGGACAATGAACTGACTCCCGTTGCCGACCATGACTCACAGAGGCCGCCGCGACCATCGTTCTCCTCCTTGATTGGTAATGTGTGTATTGAATCACTTAGCAGTACATGTGCAGTTCCAATTTTGTTCATACCTACCCTTCAAATTTCCTGGGTGCTATTGTTCCCGTAAAAGTAATTGGTTATGGCCTCCATTGTCCAACAGAATATCAGCTTGTAATTGTGCGTCGCTCATGTATCGCGCTGTGCTTGGGTAGGTTTTTCATCTGCAACCAGTAGTGTGGCAAATGATGGAAAGGTTTTTAGAACTAGCAAAATGCCCATGCGTTGCACGCATCAAGATGCATTTGTATGAGTAGTTTATCTTGTTGGAGATGCTCTAACATGGCAGACGAGTGCTTTAATGTTGCCCACAAGATGCGCGAGTATTACTAGTAGTATATTTTTCTTGCCATGTTGAGATTTTAAAACCACGAGTGCGAACATGCAGAGGAGCAATGAAGATCAAACACGGGATATTCGGGACATCTTCAAGGAGCGTGGCAAGTTAAAGAGGAGCTGCACCGAACCTGTAAAACGAGCTTTGGTAAGTAACACCCTTTCAATTACTTCCGTGTAGCCTCGTGTTCTTCGATGTGTATATGTTGTAGTTTCTGTTTCTCTTAAGTGTGGTGTTCTTCGATGTGTAATCAGAAGAGTCTTAATCGTCCTAATGCTTTCGTTTTTAGCTTGATGTAGGAAGTGGGTGTTCTCACCTTGTAGTCTATTTTTATTTATTTATTCCTTTTGAATTCACTTCTCCGAGTTCTGTTTATCTGGCTTCTACTAAATGGATCTAGGTTGCTCTGAGTATTGATCTAAAAAAGAAGTAACTTCATGTCAGGATGCAGTTCCTGCGAGGAGGGAAGTATGGTCAACCTCGAGATCATGTTTCCAAAATGAGGCTGGATTACACACAAGGTGTCAGTTCCCTAATGATGCTGGATTAGACACAAGGTGCAAATTCCCAGATGATGCTGCATTACACACAAGCCAGGTGGAGTCGTCAGTTGTTCGTGTCCTCGTGGCATTAGTAAAGGCTGAAAGAAAGCGTGCAGCAACCCTTGAGAATGTAGCTGAGTTCCTGAAGAAGCGAAAAGTTCAATCAGATGCTCTCTTCACCCAAGCCAAAGAAGAGATGGAAGAAGCCTGAAATAAGCTAGCAGAGGCAGAGTAGGCTAGGCGTCTCCTGCTATCTAAAACTATTGTCAATACAAAATTTCCTTCATAATAGCTAGGTTCAAATGTTTATCTAGTCAGCATGCCTGTTGTGATGTCCGTGCATCTACTGATGTGGCACAAAATGTTTTTTTTCGGGTCATGTAATAACAGTAATTACTTTCCAAATAATAACAGATGAAGCATTGGACATGGTATAGTTCACGTGCAAGCCCGACATTCCAAGTTCAACTTCCACATCAAACTCATGTTCACAGATATCTGCACATTCATACATAATGTCCACAACCATGATTCACTTCAAAGCCAAAAAAATGTGAGGAGAGTTATAAATAAAGAAAATCCTCTACTAGTTCCTACTACCAGTGCGAGCACAACAAGTCAAGACCATGCGTAAATTAATTATATTGTAGTCATTTTTTGTGTTCTAAAATGCATGCCGGCTCGCGGAAGGACGTGTTGCTAGCACACACGCGGATTCAATGAAGGCAGGCGGGGCAGTCTTAAGCTGGTTGCACGCGGCAAGGAGGCGTGCTTAGCCGGGCCTGCAGCGAGTGCGGCCCTCTTGGCCGGCGCGCCGGTTCAATGCCTGCGCTATGAGAGGTCGCGTCCGTGTCAGAGCAATCACTCCCTCCAGTCCTTTTTTGTTTGGGTATAACAAAATCTCGTTTTCCATTAACATTTTAGTGGTAGGAGTTGTGCGTGTGTGTCTGTGAGAGAGAGAGAGAGGAGACGGTAGTCGGGGTTGTCTGATCGGTAAACAAATGAATAATGTCAGTCTGGGATGGAGACAAAAAGGAGACCGTAACAAATGGTGTGTCTACAGGAGAGATAGAGAGAGTAATTTTAGTGGTATGAGTCATATGTAGAGACATATAGGGTGTGTGAGAGAATCCCTTAGAGAGAAAGACAAAGTGAAAGACGAGTGGAGACTGTGTGTTTGGCGGTGAAAAAGAAAGCTTAGGTACCGAGTGATACCAGAGAACAGTAGAGACGTGAGAGATAATGAAAACCGTGTAATTTATAATGATAGGGAGAGTGTGACACTTCTCAAGGGAGACGTCGAGAGACCATGTTTGCGAGGATAGGAGCAACATGAAGTGAGCGTGCGGGTGAGCTGAAGAAAAGAGAGTGATAGCTACCTGAAGGAGCATGCATGCGAGAGAGATGGGCATGAAAGGAGTGAACAAAAAAGGGATTCAAATATTTGAATTCGAGATGATGATACATGTAATCCATACTCGAACCAAAATTGATCTATCAAACATGCATACTCATATGAATTCACGCACATCTATGTTACTTAATATGTAGATATTACTAATCCATACATTTTAGTAGAACATAATTTGGTTAAATTTTTTTGAATTCAACCTTAAGATTTTGAGATCGTTGTATTTGTAGATCATATTATACATATAAAGGACAGAATTCTTTGTTGTGCTTTTGAAAGTATATATATTAAAAAAATGATGTATATAGAATGTAATTCCAATTGAAAATGGATCCCGCCCGAAAAAAATAGAATACAAACGGGATTCGAATTGAGTTGGCACGGTAAACGTGCACTCTGCAAAATTTGAACGAAGCGGGGAAAGTCGCAGTAACCGCCCGAAACCAAAATCTGCGAGATGGAAATCACTACTGCCTATCCCTGCCACGCAAAGCCTATATGCTGGATTTCTATAGGTTTTGATAGGGGTAGGTTTGTAATTTCACCCAAACGTGACGTAACCGCCTCTCACCCGGATTCATACACGGTGGGCGCCAAAACACAGTGTGTCCTCGGCCGAAATCGACTCCCTCCCCGATTCATATTCATACACGGTGGGCGCCAAAAACAAACTCTCGTCGGCAAATATTCGGTGTATGCGAGATTACCGTCCTATCCCCGACCGACTAGTGTTGCTGTGATGTAGTAGAAATTTGAAACGGGGGCTAAGTTTGTAAATTTCCTTGCATTTGAGACAAGCGCGCCCTGAATACATGGTTCCCCCTTCCTCTCTACCTCCCTTTTCCCCATTCGTACTCCGTTGGCGCCAAAACACCCTCTCCACCCCACCCTCCTCCGCCCGCTGTCGTCCGCCACCCCATCCACCGCCGTCCTCCTCCACCATGTCGGAGCTGATACCCCGACGCCGCCGTCCATTACAAGAGATCGACCTCTCTCATCCATGGCTTCGGACTGGGATCCTTGCATCCCGTCCTCTCGCTTCATCCCCGCCGTCGTCCACCTTGCCGGCGCCGCTCCTACGACCGTCTCGTCCACCGCGCCCCGCCGCCACCGTCTACCCTCCTAGATCTGCTTCCACGCCGCTGACAGGCATCGCTACCGCAGCACCGTCAAATTCTCAGTAGATGCCTACATGGCGCCGCACCAGAGGCGGTACTCTTTCGTATCTGCTCAACTTATTTATCGCAGCAAGAAAATAGATCGCCACTGCTTTACTCTGATTTCTTGTCTTGGTTGCGAAGTTGCCTTTGTCCGGTTTGCACCTTCAAATCCGCCATGGCACGCTCAACACCATACTCGCAATGCTTATGGTTTTCCCCTTTTATATTCCACACTAGTTAAATCACAGTAGACTAAATTTCAAAATTGGGTCAGTCAATTTTTCAGAGATCGCCGGAGTTCGCCGGTGCAATTGAAGGGGCTCGGGTGGTTGTGGGGCCTCGCCGAACGAAGAAAACTCGACGCGGGCGGGGGTTGGGGTGGGGGTGGCGGAGGAAGACAGGCGGTGGGGGCCGGTTGTCCGGCCGGCGGCCCGTGCGGTGTTCTGTATGGGAAGAATCAGAGGCAAGGAAGAAGAAGGGTTAGGAGACGTAGGATCTTCATCCAACCGCCTGAAATGGTCGAGAGACAGCTAGGAGTTGCATTCTTAATGCGCTCTGGTTCATCATGTGTGGGCACTGCGCAACCAACATTTTATTATCCAAAATCTGCTTGCTCTTCTTTACCATGTTCCTCTTTCGTTCTTCTTTAATATGTACTCTCTCCGTTCCTAAATACAAGTCTTTGTATAGATTCCACCATGGACTACATATGGAGCAAAATGAGTGAATCTACACTCTAAAATGTATCTGGATACATCTGTATGTGATCCATAGTGGAAATCTCTACCAAGACTTATATTTTGGAACGGAGGGAGTATGATAGTAGTACAGTATGTTCCTTGTACTGAAGATGAGCAGGGACATTTGCAGTGTATAGGTCTATACGGTCGGTTGTGATGGACACTTTGAGCCTCTTTGATTCGTAGGATCTTGTAAACATAGGAATAGGATTTGTAGTGGCCTGCCCACTTGAATCCTATAAGAATAGCAAGGAAATGTGGGGAATTGTGTCGCCTTTGAGAGTTACATTGATATTAACAGTACCGCACCTTCACTTGAAGAGAGCTGGTATCCAAAGCCTTTCTAGCCATACCGGCAATACTAGCACATATATTCCAGCAAGTTCCACTTTGCTGATTTTACTCTGATGCTTAAGGTTTTCCCGTTATATCTACACTATGATCTGTGTAGCTGCTTTGTGTCGCACTAGCAGCAGTCCACTCTTCAAGATAAACACTGCAATGACTTACAAAATTGGCACCAAGGCATTGAGTGCCATTCTGGATGCAATGAAACTCATACGCTCCCCACCTGTTGATTCTTGTTTAGAATATCATCCTAATGACTATTCTAACCTCGAGGAGTCAAAGGCAGATGGCCTGTCCTGTTCACCCATCAAGGTGCGTGTTCTAATTTGGCAATGTTTTATTGATTGCGGGTATCTTGCATATGTTGTCTTGCATTTCTTCTACTTTGTTGCACCGCCATCTGCTTAGTTTACTCATCATATATGTCGAGATGCCATGCCCATCCATTATCAATACATATTCCATCTGTCATCATACCATGTTTTTTCACTCAAATGATGTTCTTGTGCATCAGACATCAAAAAGGAAGAGGGTGATTGCTGAACCTGAAGGAGCACCAGCAAAGTCCTTGAAAAACGTGGTGGTGCCGGAGAAATTAGACAGCACCCCACTTATATTGGCTGTACAACCAGTGACACAAAACGTAGGACCGACTCCAGCAGACTGTACCCATACTTCACTGGCCACACCACTAGCCCCACCACACAGGACCTGCACTCCAGCAAAAGGCATACCGATTTCATTTGCCATAGCACCAGCTGTACCACAGAAAAATCCCACTCCAGCAAAAAGTACAGCAAGTCCACCGGCCGAAGACCTATCCCAACTGCAGAGACGGCCAATTCCTGCAGATTGGAACCCCATTCCATTTATTCCCAGTTTAAAAGACAATGATCTTCAATGTTGTTAGGGACTACGTGCATATATTCCCATCATGGGAAGATTATTGTGAAGACAAACACCATTTTCACATCTTCCTGTCCAACTTACGTGTAAGTGCTATTATTCATGGCTATTATTTTCCTGTTTTCTGCTGATTGAACACATCAATGATTTACATTACATTGTTGTAACTAGGCGAGGGTCAATCTGGATAGTCATGACGAGCAAAGCTTGCTTGTGCTTTTCAAGGAAGCATTGCCAAGTATCGGTGTTACCTGAGGAAATCACACTTTGATGGCAAGTCTATAAACGAATTCCTGGTGAAGTCTCCTGTGCTAAATTTAGAAGACACTGAATGGAAAAACCTTGTTATGCACTGGTCTCATTCCCAGGATGAGGTACTGTCTATGAAATCACATGACAATTTGAACTTCTACTTTTCCGCATGTGCCTTACGGATATTTCTTGCGGGAAATCTACTCGAAGAAGAATTCCGGTTTGACAAGAATGACAGGATATCTCAAATATGTTGCCCGCTGCTTTGCTCTTGTTAGTACATGTTGTCCTGTATCACTGTACTTGCACACATACCTGGTTCATTATGTCACAGCAGTATGCATGATAGCTTGCTTATCAATTATTCGCTCCAAATTATCTGATCTGTATGAATGGTTACATTAGTGTAGAATATATCCAATGCCAATGTTTTTTTAGCGCTGCATTGTTCTTGTAAGTACATGCTGTCCTTTATCAGTGTACTTATAATGACAGGTAGTTGTTCATGTACCATCACTCTGCAGCTTATTTTCCTTTGCCCTCCATTTTCTACACATCAGATCTATATTTACTCTTACCATAAGGTTGGTACTGAAGAAGTTTAGCTGTGCATTGCTCTTAGCTGTACATTTTGCCTGTATCGCTGCACTTACATTTATAGCTACTTGGTTATGTAGCATCACTCTTCATCTTATCTTAAATATTCTCCATTTTTCTTATACTATTACATCTATATTTACTCTTAACAAAATGTAGAATAAAGGCAATGCTTTTGAAGAAGATTCTGTGGTAAACTTCTTGAATTGCCCCTCCCCCCCATCAACATGGACAACGCCTTTATAGAGCCTGTCTTCACCAATAATGTAAGTTTGTCCATCTCAAGCCTTCAAACTTTGTTGTATATATTTGGTTAGGCATGACTACAATAGCTGTTTATTTTTGGTGTTTGCATCAAATTGCTTGTTTAAAGTTTATTATATGTAGTTCATAAACAAAAGTTCATCCTTTCTCAATTTAAGTTTTCAGTTGTACAACCAAGTTCCTTCTTCATACCATGTAAATTAAACTATACATAGCAAGTGATCTTCTTTTGCACTGCATGTATTCTTCTGTTCTTCATCTGTAATCCAGTGGTGTGGTGAACCTACCCACTACAGCACAATGTCATATTCTGCAATGTCTTGACTATGAAAAATGTCATATCATTCTACTATTATTTAAACCGTCTCTTTATTTGCCAATCTGAAATGGTATAAATTGACAGCACACTAACCATTGATACTTATGAGTTCTTGATCTATAATCCAGTGGTGTCGTGAAGCTGCCAACTCCTTCACAATGTCATTTCCTGCCATGTCTTGACCTGAAAAATACCATATTGTGTTAATGCAAATTTAAACTGTGTCACTTTATTCGTTAGTAAGAAATGTGATGAATTGTCAGCACTGATACTTTTATGTGCAAAACCTGTCATCTGTCTGCTTGTTTATCTTTCAGAGTGAGGAAGATATAAGTGTTGAACAAGCGCAGTCTCATCATCTTGCTCAGCTGCTTGTGCTGCAGCTCCCCAGCAGGGCTAACCTTTCTTGAACTCTATTGAAGTGCTGTCGGTTTTGTATATTATTTTGTCGGCATGTTTATTTGCACTGGTGGTGATCTTTGATGCCCAGTGTATGTAATCTGTTGTCTGCTTGTGCTTTATTATCATAGTGGCGAACTTTGATGCCCAGTGGATGTAATATGCCGTAATTTCTTTATTGTATAGTATATGTTTTTTCTTATTCACGATGCTGCAGTTATTTTACTGTATATATATCCTGTCTTCGCAGTAAACCGGCCAAACCGTAAAATTATGGTACATAATCGGGCCGTCATGCAATCACGATGTAGGTTGGGCCTGAAACGTGCCGATCAGCTCACGGGCCGGCAGCAGCCCGAAATGAACGCCGGCCCATGATTGTGCGAATCAAATCACGGGCTTTTAACAGGCCAAAAAATTTTCTCGGTCCTTGTTTGGCCCAATCAGATATCGGCTGCGAGCAGGCCGGATGCAAACCGGGCCGTAGTTAGGCCCAACTATATGACGGGCTTTTAACAGGCTGAAATTAATATAGGGCCGAAATGTTAAGCGGGCCCTTAACAGGACAAAACTAATATCAGGCCGAATTAATAAGTGGGCCTTTAGCAAGTAGGCCCAAAAGCATAGTGTCCAGTTGACGGGCCGAATCTGATATGGGCCATAATTAGGCCCAAAACCTCTTAAAGGGCCGGACCTGATCTGGGCCGTAATTTGGCCCAAAACGTGGTAGGCTTTTAACGGTCCGGATCTCATATGGGCCACTATTAGGCCCGAAGCGTGGCAGGCCATTAATAGACCGTATCAAATATGGGCCGGCATTTGGCCCAAAACATGGCAGCCAGTTAATGGGCCGGCCTACTAGGGTCCTCAAAATCTTGTGGGCCTACAGCTGGGCCAGCCCATTAATGTCGGCAAAATCTCGTGGGCCTTTAGCTGGGCCAGCCCATTATGATCCGCAAGAATTTTGTGGGCCTTTACCTGGGCCGGCCTATTATGACACACAAAAATCTTGTGGGCCTGTACCTGGGTCGGCCCATTATGGCCCGCGAAATCTTGTGGGCCTTTAGCTGGGCCAGCCCATTATGGTCCGCAAAATCTCATGGGCCTTTAGCTGGGCCGGCCCATTATGGTCCGCAAAATCTTGTGGGCCTTTAGTTGGGCCGGCCCATTTAAACTTGTTGGGTCGTACCACGTGTCGACGTATCATAGGCGCCTTCTGTCCAGTGAGTGGATGACATCTGTCCCGATGATGAGCCGACACGTGTTTCCTCTAGCCAATGATGATTTTACACGTGGAAAATCCCCATTGGTCGGGGCTGTTAACGGGTTATCGGATCCAAAACCCAACCCGATAGCTTAACGGCGTTCCGTTACGGTGGATGCCACGTGTCAGTCACCCTTGACAAAAGCACTTATGTGATGCGCGATTTATCGTCATGGAAGTGGACACTTCCGTGATGATAATTTTGGTAATGTCATGGAACACTTCTACGACAACACAGGTATGACTATCTTGATTCTGTCATAAATTTGTCATGGATGTACATGCATGACAAAAAAAGCGACCTACAGTGACAAACACGTATCATCATGGAAGTGTATTTTTTGTAGTGCTTCTTCACAAAAAGAACACCACAACCCCATGGAGAAGAACTTGGTCGGATGAGACCCATACGCTCTTGAATATCGAGTTGTTTCTTCAGCTCTTTCAACTCTTCAGGTCCAAGCTTGTAAGGACGTTTGCAAACAGGTTCCGTGCCAGGCTCAAGATTGATGACGAATTCAACTGGCCGATGCGGAGGCATTCCTGGAAGCCCTTCTGGAAAGACGTCTTGATATTCGCAAACAACCGGAATCTGCGAGATGGCATCCAGCTCGCCCTTCTCATTGAGAGAAAACAGTCGAATGGTATCATCCCTTGCGGCAAAGACAATTACATCCTCAGACGAATGAGTCAATTGAATCTGCCTGGCAGCACAATCAAGCTGAGCCTTGTGCTTAGAAAGCCAGTCCATTCCAAGAATAAGATCGATATCCGAGTTACCAAGGACCACTGGAGAGGATAGAAACTTATAGTCGCCCAACGTGATAGTAACATCCGTGACGCAATTGTTAGATGTAATTTGCTTGCCCGGGGACACAATCTTCAACGGGAAAGGAATCTTTTCGGTCACAAATTCATGCTTGGCAACAAATGGTGTAGAAATAAAAGAAAGCGATGCACCAGTGTCAAACAGAACTTTTGCAAGAACATCGTTAACAGGAAGGTTACCCAAAATGACATCTGATGAGTCCTCTGCCTGAGCTGCGTTCATCATGTTGACCTTGGCGTGCTTGGGATTATGCTTGACCACTGCGTTGCTAGCAGATCTCACAGGAGGAGGTGGAGGAAGATGCCTCTGATTGAAGCATTTGTTGGCATAGTGACCCTTCTGCTGACATTTGTTGCACGTGACCTCCGAGAGCGGACGGTGATACGGAGCACTTGATCTTGGAGCTTGAGACGAAGTCTTGTTCTGGAAGCCAGGGTTGGGTGGGTGGGAAGATCCATTGCCACCTTTGCTCTTCTGCTGATAAGGGTGACGGAACGGAGGAGGAGGCAGCCAATACTTTTGCTGCTTAGCCACTTGAGTTGAGGAAGAAGGAGTAGCATCTCTGACTCGCTTCTTGGAAGCATCGCACTTGAGCTGATCAGTCTCTTGCTTCATTGCCATATTGTAGAACTCATCGTACTTCTTCGGCTCAAACAGGACGAGAGCTAGTTGGAGATCTTCTCTGAGGCCACCCCTGAACTGATAACTCATGCTCTTCTCATCAGGGACGTCTTGCTTGGCGAAACGAGCGAGCCTCTGGAACAGAATGTTATACTGGTAAAAAGACAAGCTGCCTTGCTTCAGGTTGCGGAATTCCTCACGCTTGCTCTCAACAACACTCTGAGGAATGTGATGAGCTTTGAAGTCTTGACGGAATTCATCCCAGGTAATCACACGGCCTCCTCTGGAATCTTTGTATTGCTGAAACCATTCTGTAGCTTGGTCTTTGAGTTGGAAGGAGGCAAACTTGACAAAGTCCTCAGGCCTGACGTTGCTGCACTCGAAATGCTTGCAGATATCCACGAGCCAATCATTAGCGTCTAAGGCCTCGACACAGTTGCTGAAGGTCTTTGGCTGGTTAGCGAGGAACTGGTTGAGTGTAGCAAACTGATTCTGATTGTTGCCATGGCCATGATTCCCTTGGTTGCGCTCTTGCAAGAGCTGCATGATGAGCTGCGTGTTTGCATTGGTAGTGGCCATCACAGCTTACCATGCCTCCGGAGGTGGAGGTGGTGGTGGCGGATCAGGATTCGGAGTCGTGCGCGTTGGAGGAGCCATCCTGGAGAGGGTGACATCCATTAGCATCTTGACAGACAAATATTCAAGCTGAAACAAATGGATCGAAATTGCAACATATAGTCTTCACATCCGAACAAAATGAACGAATGCATTCCAATCGACATGGTCACACTTCCATAAATTGAGAAGCCACTTAGATAGAGGTAGAAGAAATAAAGCAACAAGGTACGGACAAGAGCAAATACTTGGTAAGGATTACCCAATCACAAACCAAATATCCGCGGAAGAAATACTAGAGCTACATGAATTCCCACCTATGAAACTCCCGAACCTTTCCGGTTATGCAATCAGGTGTTGGGGATACAGGGGAAGCATAATATCTCACCCAAAGCTAGCAAATCCTACATCCAGCTATATCCATCCTTCAACACATAACCAAGAAAACTTCGGAAATCATTTACCTCAACCTTCGAAAAGCATCCGTTATACGAGTTATGGCAATACTCCCGAACCCCCGCCCCAGTACTGGGTGGCGTCGAGGTTATCTCACCAACAACTGCATAAAAGAGATTTTCGATGTCGGCGAAACTCAGGTATTCCAGAATCTCAACGATAAAATTGTGACGACAACACCTCGGAGCTCAACTCCCCAGGACACTGCCACAACCCCTAAATGTCAGGAGGCACCAAGAACAATGTTCTTGTCACAAAACCATCAGAACGATTCCAAGATAACCGCGTGATCCTAAAATTTTTTTAGTGAAATTTGAGAAGAGAAGAGTCAAAACTCTACATCAGGATGCCTCACCAGAGCGACGAAGGGACTGAGGAGTAAAAAGAAGTCCTACTCTCCGATATATATAAATCCTAAATGACTCAAAACATTTTTCTAGACTCCGCAACGCCAACAATTCGATCAAGCAAGGAGCTCCTAAGGTCAGGGAAGGCTCTGATTACCAACTTGTAACGCCCTCGATGCGGCTATATCTCCCACGTGTCGAAGCACGACATAGAGGCATAACCGCATTGAAAGCAATGTCACAAGTGAGGTAATCTTCACAACAACCCATGTAATACATAAGGGAAAGAGATACATAGTTGGCTTACACTCGCCACGTCACACAATGCATAAATATCATTACATTCATCCAAATACACTCAAGGTCCGACTACGGAACCAAAATGAAGATAAACCCCAATGCAACATAGTCCCCGATTGCCCCAACTGGGCACCACTACTGATCATCTGGGAAAGACACGTAGTAACGACGGGAGTCTTCATCGAACTCCCACTTGAGCTCAGTCATATCATCTGGAGCGGTATCATCGGTCCCTGCATCTGGTTTTGGAAGTAAACTGTGAGTCATGGGGACTCAGCAATCTCACACCCTCGCGATCAAGACTATTTAAGCTTATAGGAAGGGTAAAAGGTATGATGTGGAGCTGCAGCAAGCGACTAGCATATATGGTGGCTAACATACGCAAATGAGAGCGAGAAGAGACAGCAAAAGCACGGTCGAACAACTATGATCAAGAAGTGATCCTAGAACAACCTATGTCAAGCATTACTCCAACACCGTGTTCACTTCTCGGACTACGCCGAGAAGAGACCATCACGGTTACACACGCGGTTGGTGCATTTTAATTAAGTTAAGTTTCAGTTTATCTACAACCGGACATTAACAACTTCCCATTTGCCCATAACCGTGGGCACGGCTTTCGAAAGTTCAAATCCCTGCAGGGGAGTCCCAACTTACCCCATCACAAGCTCTCACGGTCAACGAAGGATATTCCTTCTCCCAAGACAATCCGATCAGACTCAGTATCCCGGTTACAAGACATCTCGACAATGGTAAAACAAGTCCAGCAACACCGCCCGAATGTGCCGACAAATCCCGATAGGAGCTGCACATATCTCGTTCTCAGGGCACACTCATATGAACACTACGTACAACTAAAACCAACCCTCAAGTTTCCCCGAGGTGGCGCTGCAAGTGGCTCTGTTTTGGACCAACACTCAGAGGAGCACTGGCCCGGGGGGGTTTAATAAAGATGACCCTTGGGCTCCGGAAACCCAAGGGAAAAAGAGGCTAGGTGGCGAATGGTAAAACCAATGTTGGGCATTGCTGGAGGAGTTTTATTCAAGGCGAACTATCAAGGGGTTCCCATTATAACCCAACCGTGTAAGGAACGCAAAATCCGGGAACATAACACCGATATGACGGAAACTAGGGCGGCAAGAGTGGAACAAAACACCAGGCATAAGGCCGAGCCTTCCACCCTTTACCAAGTATATAGGTGCATTAAGATAAACAAGATAATATGATGATATCCCAATAATAAACAAGTTCCAACAAGGAACGATCTCCAATCTTCACCTGCAACTAGCAACGCTATAAGAGGGGCTGAGCAAAGCGGTAACATAGCCAAACAACGGTTTGCTAGGACAAGGTGGGTTAGAGGTTGACATGGCAATATGGGAGACATGATAAGCAAGTGGTAGGTCTCGTAGCATAGGCATAGCAAAAGAGCGAGCATCTAGCAAGCAAAGATAGAAGTGATTTCGAGGGTATGGTCATCTTGCCTGCAAAGTTCTCATAGTTGCCTTGATCCTCGTAAACGTACTCAACGGGCTCCTTGATCACGTACTCGTCTCCCGGCTCTACCCAAGCAAGAACAACAAGCAAAAGGAACACAATCAACCACGTGCAATGCTCAAACAACATGATGCAAACATAGTATGATATGCGGAATGCGTTATGCGATGCATATGCATGATTTGGAAAGGAATGATTGAACCTGAACTCAACTTGGAAAACAAAGAGTGCCACTAGAAATAGGAGTTGATTTCGGTTGAAATCGATATAAAGATCATCGGAATCGGATGCACGGCTTGGAAATGGCAAGCAAAACAAATATGGCACTGGTCTGCGATTTACAGCAAGTAGTCTTCTAAATGCATCAAGAACAACATGCTACAGCACTACAACATGACCAAAAAAATACATGGCAGGGATCCACCCATGATGCTTGACAAAATATGAACACTTAGCTATGGCTAATTCACTCAATAGCAAGCTCAAACAAGCATGGCAAAAGTGCAAAAGATTACTGGTTTCAGACTTAGTGAAATTATCAACAAGTCAGGAATTTAACATCAGGAAGCAATGTTTAGAGCATGAAAACTACATGCTACAGGAACTTATCATGGCAAAGCAAGGCATGGAATGAAGCTACTCAAAGCATACAACAAAAGTCCCTTAGTGACCATGAGCCAAAAGGGATCAGAAAATACAATTGCAAGCATGTGAACATAGCAAAAACATAAACAGATTCAGACTTAGTGAAAAACTGGAACATGGCAAACAGATAACAAGTAGGCATATTTACGAGCTCGATGCACTCACTACGAGGCATTGCATGAAAAACTAAGCATACACCCAGCAAGTAGACATGGCATAGAAGCTAGACATGGCAAGAACAACAACATAGCATGCACGATCAACAACAACAAGCTCGGCAAAATCGCTAAACATGTTAACAAGCTGCCAGGAACATTTTATAGTAAAAGTAGAGCTCGATTGAGTCAAGCTAGGGTGCTCTATAAATGCAAACAAAGACATGGATGGATAGAGCACAACATTATCTACAAAACATCCTTACTGATCATGCTCAAAAGAGGCACGGATCACTAGGAAACAACATGAACATGTGGCATAAAAATAATGACAGGGCAAGGACTTAGTAAAATTCCAAGTCCCTGAAATCAGCATCATTGAGTAAGCTACTTTGCATGCTTGTGCTAGTCACCACAAAGATCACAAAAATACATAGCATACACCCCTGTAAAGATGACATGGCATACTTCAAAACACATTTAGAGCTCAGGATCATAGCATGCACACATTAATCATGGCAAAAATGACAAAAGTGCATTTGCTGAACTAGATCTGAAACTAACATCACATAGCCCGCTTCCAACAGCATTTTGGGCATCAAGATGAGCTCAAGTGAAAATGAAGCAATGAGGTGAAATGATGTACTCGTCGAGACGAACATTTTGATATGCTACACGCACGAATCGGAGCTACGATGATGAAGTTATGATGCGTCAAAGAATGCAAAAAGTTAAAGAGCGAGAGGGAAAAGTCAACCGAGGGGACTAGGGTTTTACAGATCGGATCGGGCCGGAACTGTAGATGGCGCACAGAGATCGAGGATGGTCGGCCTTCCTCGCCGGAACAGGAGCTGCTCGCCGGAGAGGGGGTTGGATCCGGCCGGCCGAGGCGCTCCGGCGACGGGGAAGGGCACCGGACGACGAGGCGCGGCTCCTGCGGTGGTCGGCATTGGCGCCTGCGGTCGTCGGCGCACGAGGTGGCGGGCTTCGATGGCGGCTGCGGCGGTTGACAATGGCGGCGGCGGTGGTCGTCGCCGGCGAACTGGGCGGAGCAGGCGGCGGCTCGGGCGGAGAGGAGAGGCGGCGGGGCGCGGTGCCGCGCGGGCCGGGTGGGCCGGATGCGGGCTGCGGCGACGATGTGGGCACGCCCACCACGTGGCGCTCGGGGATTGGCTTCGGTCGCCAGCGCGGGCATGTCCGGCCGAAACGGACACGTCCGGCGGAGCGGAGGACGAATTTTTAGGGTTTGGGGGAGAAGACCCGGGATTTGGGGAAGAGGGACCTATATATAGAGGTAGAGGGAGCTAGGAAGCTCCAAATGAGGTGCGGTTTGCGGCCACGCGATCATGATCGAACGGCCTAGGTGATGGAGGAGGTTTTGGTGGGTTTTGGGCCACTTTGGAGGGGTGTTGGGCTGCAACACACACGAGGCCTTTTCGGTCCCTCGGTTAATCGTTGGAGTATCAAGCGAAGTCCAAATTGTATGAAACTTGACAGGCGGTCTACCGATAGTAAACCGAGGCCGCATGCCAAGTCTCGGTCCAATCCGAAAACGTTTAACACCCGCACACGAAAAGAGGTAGAAAGGGACACCGGAGGACATAGGAGCGCCGGAATGCAAAACGGAGAACGGGGAAAATGCTCGAATGCATGAGACGAACACGTATGCAAATGCAATGCACATGATGACATGATATGAGATGCATGACAAAGACACAAACACACGGAGACAAAAACCCGACAACGAGGAAATAGAATAACTTAGAACCAGAAACGGCAAGAGTTGGAATACAAATAAGGTAGTTACATCCAGGGTGTTACAGTCCGAGACAAGTGGACCGACTCCTGCCTGCATCTACTACTATTACTCCAGTCATCGACCGCTATCCAGCATGCATCTAGAGTTAAGTTAAAAACAGAGTAATGCCTTAAGCAAGATGACATGATGTAGAGGGCTAGAGTCATGCAATATGAAGAAAACCCCATCTTGTTATCCTCGATGGCAACAATCCAATACGTGCCTTGTTGCCCCTATTGTCACTGGGAAAGGACACCGCAAGATTGAACCCAAAGCTAAGCACTTCTCACATTGCAAGAAAGATCTATCTAGTAGGCCAAACCAAACTGATAATTCGAAGAGACTTGCAAAGATAACCAATCATACATAAAAGAATTCATAGAAGATTCAAATATTATTCATAGATAGACTTGATCATAAACCCACAATTCATCGGTCTCAACAAACACACCGCAAAAAGAAGATTACATCAAATAGTTCTCCACAAGAGAGGGGGAGAACATTGTATTTAGATCCAAAAAAGAGAAGAAGCCATCAAGCTACTAACTATGGACCCATAGGTCTGAGGTAAACTACTCACACTTCATCGGAGAGGCTATGGTGTTGATGTAGAAGCCTTCCGTGATCGATGCCCCCTCCGGCGGAGCTCCGGAACAGGCCCCAAGATGGGATCTCGTGGATACAGAAAGTCACGGCGGTGGAATTAGGGTTTTGGCTCCGTATCTGATCGTTTGGGGGTACGTGGATATATATAGGAGGAAGGAGTACGTCGGTGGAGCAACAAGGGGCCCACGAGGGTTGAGGGCGCGCCTGGTGGGGGTGGGCGCGCCCCCTACCTCGTGGCCTCATGTTTCCTTTCTTAACGTAGGGTCCAAGTCTCCCGGGTCTTGTTTGTTGAGAAAATCATGTTCCCGAAGGTTTCATTCCGTTTGGACTCCGTTTGATATTCCTTTTCTTCGAAACCTAAAACAGGCAAAAAACAGCGATTCTGGGCTGGGCCTCCGGTTAATAGGTTAGTCCCAAAAAATATAAAAGTGGATAATAAAGCCAATAATGTCCAAAACAATAGATAATATAGCATGGAGCAATCAAAAATTATAGATATGTTGGAGACGTATCAGCCCGCGCCGTCTCGCGCGCACACACCAATCGCTCCCGCCGCGGGCCGCGCCCCTGCACCGTGGTCGCCGCGCTCGACCGCCCGCCTTGCGCGTCCAGGCCGTGCCTTGGTTGCGCGTCCCGCGCACCAGGCCACGCCTCCCCGCTCACAAGCTGCCGCCGCTGCAGCTGCGTTGCCGCTGCCGCATGCTGCTGCCGTCGCACTTCACCCTCACCGTTGTTGCGCGTTGCTGCTCCGCTGCTAGCCCTGGCCGCCGGCGCCCCTCCATGCCCGGCCGCCCGTCGCTGCTTCCAGCGGCTCCGGCGAGCCACCCCGCGCGCATCGCCGCCGTGGCCGCCAGTGCCCACGCCCGCGTGTCCCTGGGCGTGCGCCCGAACGGGGCACGCCCGTAACCCGTCGCCCGCGCCCTGTATGGCCTTTGGCCAATGACACATGGGGCCCACCCACCCCCCCGAACGAAATTTAAAAAAGAATTAAAAAGAAAGAATTAATTAATTAATTAACTTAATTAACTTAATTAATTCTGATTAGATTAACTAATTATGATTAATTAACCTAATGACTAATTAACCTAATTAACTACTGTTAATTAACTAAACAGTCTATGACCAGTGGGACCCACCTGTCAGGATGACCAGGTCAACTGCTAACGTCATGATGACGTCAGCAAACACTATTCTGGATAATGTTGATTTAAATAATTAAATAAATCCTAAAAATGATTTAAGTCTTTTAAAATTAATATAAGATAAACCGTAGCTCGGATGAAAAAACTTTGTACATGAAAGTTACTTAGAACGACGAGACAAATCCGGATACGCGCCCATTCGTCCACCACGCATCCCTAGCATAGCGAACACACAACTTTCCCCCTCCGATTCATCTGTCCGAAAACGCGAAACACCGAGGATATTTTCCCAGATGTTTCCCCCCTTCACCGGTATCACCTCATACTGCGTTAGGTCACCCCTAGCACCGCGCATTGCCATGTTATGCTTTGTGTTGCTTTGCTTGCTCTGCTATTTATTGTGTTCCCCCTCCGTTACTTCTTTCCGGTAGACCCCGAGACGCTGCCGGTACCCCCGATCGACTACGGTGTTGACGACCCCTCCTTGCCCGAGCAACCAGGCAAGGCCCCCCCCCCTTGATCTCCAGATATCGCCTATTCTTCTCTCTACTGCTTGCATTAGAGTAGTGTAGCATGTTACTATTTTTCGTTAATCCTATTCTGATGCATAGCCTATCCTTGCTACTATTGTTGATACCTTACCTGCAATCCTAAATGCTTAGTATAGGATGCTAGTTTATCATCAGTGGCCCTACATTCTTGTCCGTCTGCCATGCTATACTATCGGGCCGTGATCACTCGGGAGGTGATCACGGGTACATTCTCACATACTATACAGGTGGTGACTAAAGTCGGGTCGGCTCGTAAAGTACCCGCATGATGAGGGGGCTGAAAGGACAGGTGGCTCCATCTAGGTAGTGGTGGGCCTGAGTTCCCAACGGCCCCTGACTGTTACTTTGTGGCAGAGCGACAGGGCAGGTTGAGACCACCTAGGAGAGAGGTGGGCCTGGCCCTGGTCGGTGTTCGCGGTTACTTCAAGATAACACGCTTAACGAGATCTTGGTATTTGATCTGAGTCTGGCTACTGGCCTATACGCACTATCCAACTACGCGGGAATAGTTATGGGCACTCGACGTCATGGTATCAGTTGAAGCCTTCATGACGTCAGCGACTGAGCGGCGCGCATCGGGTTGGACCGTGTAACGCAACTTCCTTTGTAATGGAGGTTGCTAGGTCTGCTCTCCGGCCGCCCACGCAACGTGCAGGTGTGCAATGGGCGATGGGCCCAGACCCCTACGCGCATAGGATTTAGACTGGCGTGCTGACCTTTCTGTTGTGCCTAGGTGGGGCTGCGACGTGTTGATCTTCCGAGGCCGGGCATGACCCAGGAAAGTGTGTCCAGACAAAGGGGATCGAGCGTGTTGGGAAACGTGGTGCACCCCTGCAGGGAAGTTACTCTATTCAAATAGCCGTGATCTTCGGTAACAGGACGACTTGGAGTTGTACCTTGACCTTATGACAACTAGAACCGGATACTTAATAAAACACACCCTTCCAAGTGCCAGATACAACCGGTGATCGCTCTCTCACAGGGCGACGAGGGGAGGATCATCAGTTAGGATTATGCTATGCGATGTTACTTGGTGAACTTACCATCTACTCTCTTCTACATGCTGCAAGATGGAGATTGCCAGAAGCGTAGTCTTCGACAGGACTAGCTATCCCCCTCTTATACCGGCATTCTGTAGTTCAGTCCACATATGAGACCCCCTTTTCCATTTGATACCAATGCATACATTTGTAGTGTAGCTCCTTGCTTGCGAGTACTTTGGATGAGTACTCACGGTTGCTTTGCTCCCTCTTTTCCCCCTTCCTATACCCGTTTGATGTGACCAGACGATGGAGTCCAGGAGCCAGACACCACCGTCGACGACGACTCCTACTACACTGGAGGTGCCTACTACTATGTGCAGCCCGCTGACGACGACCAGGAGTAGTTTAGGAGGATCCCAGGCAGGAGGCCTGCGCCTCTTTCGATCTGTATCCCAGTTTGTGCTAGCCTTCTTAAGGCAAACTTGTTTACTTATGTCTGTACTCAGATATTGTTGCTTCCGCTGACTCGTCTATGATCGAGCTCTTGTATTCGAGCCCTCGAGGACCCTGGCTTGTAATATGATGCTTGTATGACTTATTTTATTTGAAGAGTTGGGTTGTGATATCTTCCTATGAGTCCCTAATCTTGCTCGTACATGTTTGCATGTATGATTAGTGTACGGTCAAATCGGGGGCGTCACAATAAGCAACGTAGAAGTAACTTCCAAAGGTTTGATAATAAACAGGTGAATAGGTACTACCTCATCTACTTCCCAAAACCCACATATTAATCAGATCCTAATCATGCAATTGTTTGAGGATTGATCTAATGCAATAAAACTGGGTAGTAAAGGGGTATGATCAAAGTGTTACTTGCCTTGCTGATGACCCGTGAAACCTAGAGACTCATAGTATCACGCTTCGCACTCCGGGTACTCTATCACAATCAAACAAACATACAATAAGCAATCAAGCAAAGATGCCCGGGCGTTCGCTAAATAAGTAAACCGAAAAAACCGGTCTAAAATAAATAAACCGGAAAAAAACCAATCTAAAATTAAAAAACACATCTAGGTTTTTACCGAAAAAACGAACCGGTCAAAGGAAACCAGCGCCGGCGAACTCCGGCGGCTCCGGCGAACTCCGGCGAGGTGGCGAGGCGGCGGCGCGGCTCCGGCGGGTCGGCAGCGGGCGGCGGCGGCGGCGGGCTGGCGCGGCTAGGGTTTCGGCGGGGCGGGCTGGTGGGCTGCGGGGCTGCGGCCTCGGTGGCTTAGGCTGCGGCTTATAAAGCCCCCGGCCGAAGGAATCCGGCTCGGGCACGGCCCGTAGGTCGGTTGATTTAAAAAAAATCGCGCAGAAAAATAAGGAAAAGAAATACTAAACGGACTCCAAAAATCCTAAAATAAATTTTCCCCGTCCTCTAAAAATATGCCAGACAGGGTGAACATTTATTTGGGCCTCTAATGCAATTTCAAAAAACACATATTTTTCCTAATTCAAATAAAATAGCGATAAAAATCCGAATAAAACTCTTATTTGATTTTAACATTAAATCTCCAATATTTATTTATTTTGAGGCAGTCATTTTATCCCCTCTCTTTTATTTTCATAAAAGAAATATTCAAAGAGAAATTAATTAAAATCAAACGATCCTCTTTTCAAAATTCGAGAAAACTCAAATATGAAAATAACGAAATCCCCAACTCTCTCCGTGGGTCCTTGAGTTGCGTAGAATTTCTAGGATCAAGCCAAAATGTAATAAAATATGATATGCTAAGATGACCTAATGTATAACATTCCAAATTGAAAATTTGGGATGTTACAAACCTACCCCCCCTTAAGATGAATCTCGTCCTTGAGATTCAGGTTGGCTAGAAAATAGGTGAGGGTGATCTTTCCGTAGGTCTTCCTCTCGTTCCCAGGTGGCTTCATCTTCAGTATGGTGGCTCCACTGAACTTTACAGAACTTGATAACTTTGCTGCGTGTAACTCGGCTGGCAAATTCGAGAATCTTGACTGGCTTCTCCTCGTAGGTCAAATCACTATCCAACTGTATCGCTTCTAGTGGCACTGTATCTCTCAGAGGGATATCAGCCATCTCTGCGTGGCACTTCTTCAACTAAGAAACGTGGAACACATCGTGAACTCCTGACAATCCTTCGGGCAATTCCAACTTGTAAGCAACTTCTCCCATATGTTCCAAAACTTTATATGGCCCCACAAAACATGGTGCTAACTTTTCCTTAACTCCAAAGTGCTTCACTCCTCGAAGGGGTGATACACGAAGATACACTATGTCTCCGACTTCGTAAATTGTCTCCTTGAGTTTAGAATCCGCATAGCTCTTTTTCCTGGACTGGGCTACCTTGAGTCTATCGCGAATCAGCTTAACCTTCTCTTCAGACTCTTTAATCAAATCTGGTCCAAACAACTATCGGTCTCCAACTTCATCCCACAACAACAGTGTCCTGCACCTCCTTCCGTACAGTGCTTCGAAAGGGGCCATCTTCAAGCTGGCTTGATAGCTGTTGTTGTAAGAGAACTCTGCGTAAGGCAAATTATCGTCCCAACTAGATCCATAATCTAGTGCACAAGCTCTCAACATGTCCTCCAGAATTTGATTGACTCTCTCAGTTTGTCCATCTGTCTGCGGGTTAAAAACTATACTGAACTCTAGCCTGGTTCCCAAAGTTTCATGCAACTGATTCCAAAACTTTGAGGTAAACTGGGTTCCTCTATCTAATACAATGGTCTTCGGAACTCCATCCAAACATACGATCCTGGTCATATATATCTTTGCTAACTTAGCACTGGAGTAAGTGGTCTTCACTGGGATGAAATGAGCTATTTTCGTCAAACGATCGACTACAACTCATATCGAGTCATAGCCTGAACGAGTCTTGGGCAATCCCGTGATAAAATCCATACCTAGGTTGTCCCACTTCCATTCGGGTATCGGCAATGGTTGTAGAAATCCTGCTGGCTTCTGATGCTCTGCCTTCACTCTCTGACATACATCACAAACTGCTACATACTCCGCAATATCCTTCTTCATTCCGGTCCACTAGAAACTATCCTTCAAATCCAGGTGCATTTTAGTATTTCCTGGGTGAATCGAATATGGCGAATCATGGGCCTCCTGCAAAATCAGCTTCCTGATCTCCCGATCATTTGGTACATATACGCGGTCCTCGAACCATAAGGTATCATGCTCATCCTCACGAAATCCTTTAGCCTTTCCTTTGCTCATCCTTTCCTTTATCTCGGCAATCTCCTTGTCCATATTCTGAGCTTCTCTGATCTTATCCATCAAAGTAGACTGAATCTCCAATGCTGCTACATAGCCTCTCGGAACTATCTTCAAACATAGCTCGCGAAGATACTCTGCTAACTCCTTGGGTAACTCTCCAGTCATGAGTGTATTGACATGACTCTTGTGGCTCAACGCATCGGCTACTACGTTAGCCTTTCCGGGATGATAGTGCAACTTCATGTCATAATCCTTAATGAGTTCCAACCATCTCCTCTGCCTGAGATTCAACTCCTTCTGCGTGAAGATATACTTCAAACTCTTATGATCCGTGTATACCTCACAATGTTTTCCGATGAGAAAATGTCTCCAAGTCTTCAACGCATGCACTACGGATGCTAACTCCAAATCATGCGTAGCATAATTTAACTCATGGGGTTTAAGCTGTCGTGAGGCATATGAAACAACTCTTACTTCCTACATAAGCACTGCTCCAAGTCCTCGACGAGAAGCATCGCAATACACTTCATAATCCTTGCGTTGATCTGGCAGGATCAACACTGGTGATGTAACCAAGCGTTTCTTCAACTCCTAAAAACTGGCCTCACATTCCTCAGTCCATTTGAACTTGGTGTCCTTTTTTAACAACTCCGTCATAGGCTTTGCAATCTTCGAGAAATTCTCAATGAACCTCCGGTAGTATCATGCGAGTCCAAGAAAACTCCGGATCTCTCCAACTGACGTGGGTGCCTCCCAATTTGTCATAGTGACAACTTTGGCGGGGTCTACCGCTATTCCTTCTCCGGATATAACATGTCCAAGGAATCCAACTTCCTTCAACCAAAACTCACACTTGCTGAACTTGGCGTATAGGTGATGTTCTCTAAGCTTCCCAAGTACTAATCGCAAATGCTCTTTATGCTCCTCTTCATTCTTCGAATATCATCAATGAACACCACAACGAACTTATCCAAAATCTCCATAAACACCTTGTTCATCATGTTCATGAAATAGGCAGGTGTGTTAGTCAGGCCAAATGACATAACGGTATACTCATATAGCCCGTACCTCGTGGTAAAAGTTGTCTTAGGTATGTCCTGCTCTTGAATCTTCAGCTGGTGGTACCCTGATCACAGATCGATCTTGGAAAACACCTTAGCTCCTTGCAGCTGATCAAACAAATCATTGATCATTGGCAGTGGGTACTTGTTCTTGATCGTCACCTCATTCAATCCTCGATAATCAACAACCATCCTCAACGATCCATCCTTCTTCTCCACTAGAATTACTGGTGATCCCCAAGGTGATGAGCTTGGGCGAATATATCCTTTATCCAGTAACTCCTTAATCTTCTTAATTTCCTCTAAATCCTGTGCAGGCATCATGTACGGTCTCTTAAATATTGGGCCTGTGCCTGGCAAAAGCTCAATCAAAAACTCGATGTCTCTATCCGGTGGCATGCCTGGCAACTCTTCTGGAAATACATCTGGGAAATCCCTCACCACTGGTAGTCCCTCCTGTACAACTCCTGATAAGGAATTTACTTGAGTCCTAATCGGCACATGTCGGGATACATACTTGATCCTTCTTCCTTCTAGGGTGGTGAGCAAAATCGACTTACTAGCGCAATCGATGTTTCCTCCATACATCGATAGCCAATCCATACCCAGAATCACATCCAAACCTTGCAACTCCAAAATTATCAGATCCGAGGGGAAAACATGCCTACCTATGGTCAATGGAATCTGAAAACATCCTTGGCTTGCCATATACTCTGCTCCTGGCGAGCTCACTAACATAGGTGTACTAAGAACTTTGGTGGGCAGCTTATACTTATCCACAAATCCCCTTGATATGTATGAATGCGATGCACCAGTATCAAAAAGAACGACTGCAGTAAATGACTTAACCAAAAACTTACCTATTACTGCATCTGGCTGGGCTTCAATCTCCTCGACGTTAACATGGTTCACTTGTCCCCTGTTGAAAGGGTTGGGCTTCTTCCCAGAATTTCCATTGCCATTTCCATTCTTAGCTTCAGGACATTCATTGGCGTAATGTCCGGTCTTCTGGCACTTGTAGCAAGTAACGTGGCTTAGATCTTTCTTGGCGGGGGTTGCTGGGTTGGAGCGGTTCTGTCTGTTGCTTCCTCCATTACCATTCCCGTTCTTGGAGCCACTATGGTTGTGCGAACTCCCTCTAGTGTGACTGTGACCTCCATGGTTATGCTGAAGGGGTCCTCCCGAGTTCGGGGTAAAACGGGGTTTCTGCTGAGCTCCAGAATTATACTTCCCTTGTCCATACTTCCTCTTGCGGTTATCAATCTGCTGCTGCTTCCCTTCAATCATGAGAGCTCTATCTACTAACTCCTAGTAGTTATTGAAATTTGCCACCATCAACTGCATGCTTAGCTCATCATTCAGTCCTTCTAGAAACTTCTCCTGCTTAGCTGCATCTATAGCGACGTCATCTGGGGCATAACGTGCTAGCTTACTAAAATCATCAACATACTGGCCAACTATGCGTCCTCCTTGGCGTAAGTTGCGAAACTCACGCTTCTTCATGGCCATAGCTCCTACTGATACATGGGCAGTGCGAAAGGTCTGCTAGAACTGGTCCCATGTAACATTGGCTATAGGATAGGTGACAGTGTAATTTTCCCACCATGAGGCCGCTGGTCCATCCAATTGGTGCGCGGCAAAACACACCTTCTCAGCATCTGTGCATCCTGCAGTGGTTAACTCCCTTCCAATCCTGCGGAGCCAATCATCTGCCACTATCGGCTCGGTGCTACTGGAAAACACCGGCGGCTGCAATCTCAGAAAACGGGCTAAGTTGTCAACTAGGGGTGGTGGTGGTGGGTTGTTGTTGTTGTTGTTGCCTTGATTCTGAACTAACAACCGCATCAAGGTATTCTGCTGCTGGATCAACTGAGTGAGCTCCGGTGGAAAGGTAAATCCGGGGTCACGTCTCAGAGGCATCTGAGGGTTTAGAGGGAAGAGAATAGAATAGAATGAGGTCTAGTGAGAAAACACTACCCATATGCACATGAGACAAGCACAATCATATCACTCAATCAATCAAGCAAGGGCATACAATCGGTCTAGAACTATCGTTACAAAAGTGCTCAGACTATACTAATATACATGGTGGGATACTACTACTGATATGGTGGTCGACTAGAAAAATTGATCGGTGGAAGACTCCATAATATCTGCTCCAGCTTCATCAACATAGTCATCATCGCTATCGTCGGGGTCCGAGTCGGTGTCGTCGATGATGATGTAGTTCTCCGGGCAAGTAGAATCGTCGTCTTCTCCTCCTGGCGCGGGGTCTCCCATGAATATTCCTAGCTTCCTTGTCAGATCATCATTCATCTCCACTAGTATCGTCATTTCCTCCTCGTATCCATCGCGTGTAGACTTGAGTTCTTCCTCCAGCTCCGTGATCCTGGTCATCGCCTTCTTCAAATCTATCATGCCTGTGCACATCTGGTTCTCCTGGCGACGAATGTGCTGGTTTAACTCCTGGATGAAAGCTGCAATGGATCTATCCTTCCTGGTGCTAATCATATCCCATTACTCATCTCGGCGTCCACAAATCTGGTAGATAGTATCCTTGAGATCCTTGTGGTAAACTTCTCCAGTGCGTCCCATGGTGATGTGGGCTGCCATACTCTTTCCTAGACTCCAGGTTGGTGCATCAAAGGAAAACTCTATGGGCTCAGTGACTGGCGTAAATGTCCTTCCTGGAACTTGAACTTGAATCATCCAGTGCTCCTCTTCTGGTAAAGTGGCATTGTAAGTCCCGGTGAAGCTTGGTATTCCGATGTTCAGGTACCTAGTAATTTCCTTCAAGTGGCGTCCAAAAGGTGTGTCTTCATCTGGTTGTGCAAACTTGTTCCTTGCGTCCGCCATCCTAAAGAGTAGAAAATGGAGAGGAGTCAGAAATGAGAAGAGAGTAGTGATCTAGGGCTTTAGCTTAGTGGTCGTGTCCTACAGTCAACGTGTGCTATGACACCATCTTGTAGCGACCAGACCTCAAACGGTCTGATCTCTGTGCATCAGTGTCATCCCTGGATCGGTAATACTGACACGCACAGTACTTGAGGATTTATAATAGAGTAGCAATCACACACTTATTACATCGAATGTCTCAAAAGAGAGCTTATTACAATAAATATGGCTTAAGGCCATCTAATACAATAACAGCGGAAGGTTTGGAAGATAAAGTGAGTCCATCAACTCCAACGGCATCACTGAGTGAAAGACCACGCCCTAAGGCTCCTTACTCATCTTTTGAAAAGTCTGCAACATGATACGTTGCAGCCCGAAACGGGTCAGCACATGGAATATGCTGGCAATGTAACACAAGAGAGTAATGAATAGAATAATGCTATCACTACATGCATATATGGCTGGTGGAGGCTGTATGGTTAATATGTTTTGCGGAAAGCTAGTTTTTCCCTGCAACAAAGGAATAAATTTTATTTAACTATCATGGTGGTTGTTAAACATTGAGAAGGTTCACCCAACTCAATCCCAATTAAGCATCATCATTAAACCCAATCAAATTATATTAAGAGTGATGAGATCCACATGATAATCCAGGAACTAGATACTCAAGATGTCCATAACCGGGGACACGGCTAACCATGATTAGTTTGTACACTCTGCACATGATTAGTTTGTATACTCAAGATGTCCATAACCGCGCACTTTTTTCCACAAGACTCGATCTCCTTCGTTGAATTTCTCTCACTACATGATGTTTGAGAAACGGATGACCGAGACACAGTCTTTCCAAAGAGGTCCCCTTAACCGATAGATAGGCCTGTACACCTACAATCCCCTCATCTGCTAGCCCATCATGGAAAGGTTTCCCACCACTTACTCAACTATGCCAGAGGCCATAATGGCATGTGGCTGCATACGGAAGTTTCTAGCATGAATAATCTTATGATCCCTTTGAGTCTGGGTGGCAGTCCATAGGAGAATCACACGGTACCCCAGGATTTCCAAAAATACAGGCAACATTGGGTTCCCCAGGTGCCTCAATCCACCCAGATGTGTATTAAAGTTGCCACCTTAAGTTAACCATTAATTAACAATACTCACATCTGTCATGAATACACTCAAACCCAAACCACGTCTACGAGCATAGCATAGTAATATAAGCAACGTAGAAGTAACTCCCAAAGGTTTGATAATAAACAGGTGAATAGGTACTACATCATCTACTTCCCCAAACCCACATATTCAGATCCTAATCATGCAATTGTTTGAGGATTGATCTAATGCAATAAAACTGGGTAGTAAAGGGGTATGATCAAAGTGTTACTTTCCTTGCTGATGATCCGTGAAACCTAGAGACTCGTAGTAGCACGCTTCGCACTCCGTGTACTCTATCGCAATCAAACAAGCATACAATAAGCAATCAAGCAAAGATGCACGGGTAAAACTCAAATAAGAAGATCTAACCAGAAAGTTCAACTTAAGAACTCCGGTTTGCAAAAAGAATCGAAACAAATGAAGCAACAAAACTCAAACTGCGAAAGAAACAAGCTTCGATTACTAATCTAGACTAAAGTCAAATTTTACAGTAGCAAAAACTTATTTAAGTTGATTAAACATAAAGAGGGCTTCGAGACAAAACTCTAGACGCTTGAATCGCCTGATTCCGATAAACGAGCGAAAAGTTAAACTAAAACGAAAATCGGATCAGAAATCGCGATCGAAAATAATCACGAAAAATCTGAGAAAAAGAAAAACTGACGAACAGACTAACGAATGAACGTTCGCTGTCTGTGGTTAAACGGTGAAAACCGTTCATTAAAACAAACGAACGAACGGGTGTTCGCTAAATAAATAAACCAAAAAAACTGGTCTAAAATAAAAAACGGATCTAGGTTTTTACCGAAAAACTGAACCGGTCAAAGGAAACCGGCGGCGGTGGCGGCGAACTCCGGCGACGGCGGCGAGGTGGCGAGGCGGCGGCGCGGCTCCGGCGGGTCGGCGGCGGGGCGGCGCGGTGCGGCGGCGGCGGGCTGGCGCGGCTAGGGTTTCGGCGGGGCGGGCTGGTGGGCTACGGGGTTGCGGCCTCGGCGGCTTAGGCTGTGGCTTATAAAGCCCCCGGCCGAAGGAATCCGGCTCGGGCACGACCCGTAGGTCGGTTGATTTTTTTTAAAAAAAATTCCGCGCAGAAAAACAAGGAAAAGAAATACTAAACGGACTCCAAAAATCCTGAAATAAATTTTCCCCGTCCTCTAAAAATATGCCGGACAAGGTGAACATTTATTTGGGCCTCTAATGCAATTTTGAAAAACACATATTTTTCCTAATTCAAATAAAATAGCGATAAAAATCCGAATAAAACTCTTATTTGATTTTAACATTAAATCTCCAATATTTCTTTATTTTGAGGAAGTCATTTTATCCCCTCTCTTTTATTTTCATAAAAGAAATATTCGAAGAGAAATTAATTAAAATCAAACGACCCTCTTTTCAAAATTCGAGAAAACTCAAATATGAAAATAACAAAATCCCCAACTCTCTCTGTTGGTCCTTGAGTTGCGTAGAATTTCTAGGATCAAGCCAAAATGCAATAAAATATGATATGCTAAGATGACCTAATGTATAACATTCCAAATTGAAAATTTGGGATGTTACATACTGCTTACCACCAATGCCTTATTTTGATTCGGCGGTATTGTGGGATGAAGCGGCCTTGACCAACCTTACATGTCCACGCACATGAGACCGGTTCCACCGACTGACATGCCACTAGTTTTGCATAAAGGTGGGTGGCGGGTGTCTGTTTCTCCTAATTTAGTTGAATCGAATTTGACTGCGGCCGGTCCTTGAAGAAGGTTAAAACAGTAAACTTGATGAAACACTGTTGTGGTTTTATGTGTAGGTAAGAATGGTTCTGGCTAGAAGCCTGTAGCAACCATGTAAAACTTTCAACAACAAAGTATAGGACGCCTAACTTGTTTTTGCAGAGCATGTTGTGATGTGATTGTTGGGGAACGTAGTATTTCAAAAAAAATCCTACGATCACGCAAGATCTATCTAGGAGAGCATAGCAACGAGCGGGAAGAGTGTGTCCACGTACCCTCGTAGACTAAAAGCGGAAGCGTTAAGTAACGTGGTTGATGTAGTCGAACGTCTTCGCGATCCAACCGATCAAGCACCGAACACACGACACCTTCGTGATCTGCACACGTACAGCTCGATGACGTCCCTCGTACTCTTGATCCAGCTGAGGCCAAGGGAGAGTTTCGTCAGCACGATGGCGTGAGACGGTGATGATGAAGTTACCGACGTAGGGCTTTGTCTAAGCACTGCAACGATATGACCGAGGTGTGTTTCTGTGAAGGGGGGAACCGCACACAGCTAAGAAATCAACTTGTGTGTCTATGGGGTGCCCCCCTCCCCCGTATATAAAGAAGGGGAGGAGGAGGAGGGCCGGCCTCAAGGGACGTGCCCAAGGGGGGGATTTCTACTCCTAGTAGGAGTAGGTTTCCCCCTTTCCTATTCCAAGTAGGAGAAGAAGGAAGGAGAGGGAGAGGGAGAAGGAAAGAGGGGGGCGCCGCCCCCTCCTAGTCCAATTCGGACCAGCCCATGGGGGGCACTGCCTCCCCTTGTGGCCCTTCTTTCTTTTCCACTAAAGCCCAATAAGGCCCAATACTTCCCTCGGTGAATTCCCGTAACTCCCCGGTTCTCCGAAAAATACCCGAATCACTCGGAACCTTTCCGATGTCCGAATATAGCCTTCCAATATATGAATCTTTACCTCTCGACCATTTCGAGACTCCTCGTCATGTCTGTGATCTCATTCAGGACTCTGAACAAACTTCAGTCATCAAATCACATAACTCATAATACAAATCGTCATCGAACATTAAGCGTGCGGACCCTACGGGTTCGAGAACTATGTAGACATGACTGAGACACATCTCCGGTCAATAACCAATAGTGGAACCTGGATGCTCATATTGGCTCCTACATATTCTATGAAGATCTTTATCGACCAAACCGCATAACACCATACATTGTTCCCTTTGTCATCGGTATGTTACTTGCTCGAGATTCGATCATCGGTATCATCATACCTAGTTCAATATCGTCACCGGCAAGTCTCTTTACTTGTTCCGTAATGCATCATCCCACAACTAACTCATTAGTTACATTGCATGCAAGGCTTATAGTGATGTGCATTACCGAGAGGGCCTAGAGATACCTCTCCGAAACACAGAGTGACAAATCCTAATCTCGATCTATGCCAACTCAAAAAACACCATCGGAGACACCTGTAGAGCATCTTTATAATTATCCAGTTACGTTGTGACATTTGATAGCACACAAGGTGTTCCTCCGTTATTCGGGAGTTGCATAATCTCATAGTCATAGGAACATGTATAAGTCATGAAGAAAGCAATAGCAATAAACTAAACGATCATAGTGCTAAGCTAACGGATGGGTCTTGTCCATCACATCATTCTCTAATGATGTGATCCCATTCATCAAATGACAACACATGTCCATGGCTAGGAAACTTAACCATCTTTGATTAATGAGCTAGTCAAGTAGAGGCATACTAGGGACACTCTGTTTGTCTATGTATCCACACATGTACTAAGTTTCCGGTTAATACAATTCTAGCATGAATAATAAACATTTATCATGATATAAGGAAATATAAATAACAACTTTATTATTGCCTCTAGGGCATTTTTCCTTCAATGATATGGTCAGGACATGATGTGATAAACGTTATTGTATGAGATGTTCATGTTTTGTAAGATATCTGGCAACCGGCAGGAGCCTTATGGTTGTCTCTTTATTGTATGAAATGCAAACGCCATGTAATTGCTTTACTTTATCACTATGCGTTAGCGATAGTTGTAGAAGCAATAGTTGGCGAGACGATCACAACGCTATGATGGAGATCAAGGTGTCGAGCCGGTGACGATGGAGATCATAACGATGCTTTGGAGATGGAGATCAAAAGCACAAGATGACGATGGCCATATCATGTCACATATTTTGATTGCATGTGATGTTTATATTTTATGCATATTATTTTGCTTAGTACGGCGGTAGCATTATAAGATCATCCCTTAACTAAATTTCAAGGTATAAGTGTTCTCCCTTAGTATGCATCGTTGCGACAGTTCGTCGTGCTGGGACACCACGTGATGATCGGGTGTGATAGACTCTACATTCACATACAACGGGTGCAAGACAGTTTTGCACATGTGGAATACTCGGGTTAAACTTGACGAGCCTGGCATGTACAGACGTGGCCTCGGAACACTAGAGACCGAAAGGTCGAACGTGAATCATATAGTAGATATGATCAACATAGAGATGTTCTTCATTGATGACTACTCCATCTCACATGATGATCGGACATGGTTTAGTTGATTTGGATCACATATCATTTAGAGGACTTGAGGGATGTCTATCTAAGTGGGAGTTCTTACGTAATTTGATTAATTGAACTTAATTTATCATGAACTTAGTCTTGATAGTATTTGCATATCTATGTTGTAGATCAATAGCTCGCGATATAGCTCCTATATATTTTTGATATGTTCCTAGAGAAAAGTTGAAAGATGATAGTAGGAATGATATGGACGGGGTCCGTGATCTAAGAATTATCCTCATTGCTGCACAGAAGAATTATGTCCTTAATGCACCGCTAAGTGACAGACCTATTGTAGGACAGATGCAGACGTTATGAACGTTTGACAAGCTCGTAGGATGACTACTTGATAGTTTAGTGCGCCATGCTTTATGGCTTAGAACCGGGATTTCAAAAACGTTTTGAACATCACGGAGCATATGAGATGTTCCAAGAGTTGAAATTGGTATTTCAGACTCATGCCCATGTCGAGAGGTACGAGACCTCTGACAAGTACTTTGCCTACAAGATGGAGGAGAATATCTCAGCTAGTGAGCATGTGCTCAGAATGTCTGGGTACTACAATCGCTTAAATCAAGTGGGAGTTAATCTTCCAGATAAGATAGTGATTGACAGAGTTCTCTAGTCACTATCACAAAGTTACTAGAACTTCATGATGAAGTATAATATGCAAGGGATGACGAAAAACGATTCCCAAGCTCTTCGCGATGCTAAAATCGACGAAGCTAGAAATCAAGAAATAGCAAGAGTTGATGGTTAACAAGACCACTAGTTTCAAGAAAAAAGGGCAAGGGAAAGAAAGGGAACTTCAAGAAAAATGGCAAGCAAGTTTCCACTCCTGTGAAGAAGCCCAAACCTGAAACTGAGTGCTCCTATTGCAAAGGAAATGGTCACTGGAAGTGGAACTGCCCCAAAAACTTAGCGGATAAAAAGGATGTCAAAGTGAACAAAGGTATATTTGATATACATGTTATTAATGTGTACTTTACTAGTGTTTGTAGCAATCTCTAGGTATTTGATACTGATTTAATTGCTAAGATTAGTAACTCAAAACGAGAGTTGTAGAATGAACATAGACTAGTTAAAAGCGAGGCGACGATGGGTGTTGGAAATGATTCCAAGGTTGATATGATCACCATCGCACACTCCCTCTACCTTCGGGATTAGTGTTGAACCTAAATAAATATTATTTGGTGTTTGCGTTCAACATGAATATGATTAGACTATGTTTATTGCAATACGATTATTCATTTAAGTTAGAGAATAATTGTTATTATATTTACATGAATAAAACTTTCTATGGTCATACACCCAATGTGAATGGTTTATTGAATCTCGATCATAGTGATACACATATTCATAATATTGATGCCAAAAGATGCACAATTGATAATGATAGTGCAACATACTTGTGGCACTGTCGTTTAGGTCATATTGGTGTAAAGCACATGAAGAAACTCCAATGGACTTTTGAAATCACTTGATTATGAATCATTTGATACTTGTGAATCATGCCTCATGGGCAAGATGAATAAAACTCCATTCTTCGGAACAATAGAGCAAGCTAATAACTTATTGGAAATAATACATACCGATGTATGCGGTCCAATGAGTGTTGAAGCACGTGACGGGTATCATTATTTATTGATCTTCACAAATGATTGAGCAGATATGGGTATATCTACTTAATGAAATACAAGTGTGAAACATTTGTAAAGTTTAAAGAATTTCAGAGTGAAGTGGAGAATCATCGTAACAAGTAAATAAAGTTTCTATGATCTGATCGCGGAGGCGAATATTTGAGTTACGAGTTTGGCCTTCATTTATAACAATGTGGAATAGTTTCACAACTCACGCCACTTGGAACACCACAGCGTAATGGTGTGTCCGAACATCGTAAGTTCGTAAATGTACTTTATTAGATATGATGCGATCTATGATGTCTCTTACTGTTTTACCACTATCATTTTGAGGTTATACACTAAAGACAGTTGCATTCACATTAAATAGGGCACCGTCTAAACCCGTTGAGACGACACCGTATGAACTGTGGTTTGGCAAGAAACCTAAGCTATCGTTTCTTAAAGTTTGGTGTTGCGACACTTATGTCAAAAGGCTTCAGCCTAATAAGCTCGAATCCAAATCGGAGAAGTGCGTCTTCATAGGATATCTTAAGGAAATAATTGGGTACACCTTCTACCACAGATTCGAAGGCAAAATCTTTGTTGCCAAGAATGGAACATTTTTAGAGAAGGATTTTCTCTCGAAAGAAGTGAGTGTGAGGAAAGTAGAACTTGATAAGATAATTGTACCTTCTCTCGAATTGGAAAGTAGCTCATCAGAGAAGTCCGTTTCCGTGATGCCTACACCAACTAGAGAGGAAGCTAATGATGATGATCATGAAACTTCAGATCAAGTTACTACTGGACCTCGTAGGTCGAACAGAGCATGCTCCGCACCAAAGTGGTAAGATAATCCTGTTCAGAAAGTCATGTTACTAGACCATGACGAACCTACGAACTATGAAAAGCTATGATGAGCCCAGATTCTGACAGATGGCTTGAAGCCATGAAATCTGAGATAGGATCCATGAAGGAGAACAAAGTGTAGACTTTGGTGGACTTGTCCGATGATCGGCAAGCCATTGAGAATAAATGGATTTTCAAGAGGAAGACGGACACTGATGGTAGTGTTACTATCTACAAAGCTTGAGTTGTCACAAAAAGGTTTTTTTGATAAGTTCAAGGTATTGACTACGATGAGATTTTCTCACTCGTAGCGATGCTTAAGTCTGTCCAAATCATGTTAGCAATTGCCATATTTTATGAAATCTGCAAATGGATATAAAAATGCATTCCTTAACGGATTTCTTAAAAAAGAGTTGTATATAATGCAACCAGAAGGTTTTTGTCGATCCTAAAGGTGCTAACGAAGTGTGCAAACTCCGGCGATTCATCTATGGACTGGTGCAAGCATCTCGGAGTTGGAATATACGCTTTGATGAGGTGATCAAAGCATATGATTTTATACAAACTTATGATGAAGTCTGTATTTACAAAAAAACGAGTGAGAGCTTTGTAGCATTTCTGATATTATATGTGGATGCCATATTGTTGATCGGGAATGATATATAATTTTTAGATAGCATAAAATGATAGTTGAATAAGAATTTTTCAATTAAAGACCTCACTGAAACTACTTACATATCGGGCATCAAGATCTATAGGGATAGATCGAAACGCTTAATATGACTTTCACAAAGTATATACCTTTGCAAAATTTTGAAGAAGTTTAAAATAGATCAGTCAAAGAAAGGGTTCTTATTTGTGTTGCAAGGTGTGAAGTTGAGTAAGACTTAAAACTCGACCACGACAGAAGATAAAGAGAGAATGAAAGTCATTCCCTATGTCTCAGCCATAGATTCTATAAAGTATGACATGCTGTGTACCAGACATATTGTGTACCTTGCCATGAGTTTGGCGAGGGGTACAATTAGGGCTGGAAAAAAAGCTCGAAACTCGTGAGCTAAACGAGTAGCTCATGACTCAGCTCGAATCGACTCGAACTCGAAGAATAACGAGTCGAGTCGAGCTTTAGTTTAAGATCGTTTATAAACCAAGTTAAATGAGCCAATCTCACGAGTACTCATGTAACCCGTTAGGCTCGGTACAAAAGATCAGCCACTCCCAATACAAAAAAAGATCAGCCACTCAGCGCCCTATGTCCCATGCGCACAACACAAGGGTTGGCCGTTGAAAGCCCAGTCACCTAGGAGACTCATGTGTTACAAGGAAATTGCTATTGTTTAGTGATATATATATATATATATATATGTGTGTGTGTGTGTGTGTGTGTGTGTGTGTTTAATATATACATAACCAATTTTCATAATATTTGACAGTTTTATATTCATATTTTTAACAAGCTAAACGAGCCAGCTCGCAAGTTAAACGAGTCGAGCCAATCTTGGATTTGAGCTCGTTATAATAACGAGTCGAGCTAGCTCGTTAGCGACACGAGCTCTAGCGAGTCGAGCCAAGCTGGCTTGACTCAGCTCGAATTCCAGCCCTAGGTACAATGATGATCCAGAGTAGATCACAGAACAGCGGTCAAAATTATCCTTAGTTATCCAAGAGAATTAAGAAAATGTTTCTCGGTTACGGAGGTGATAAAGAATTCATCGTAAAGAGTTACGTCGATGCAAGCTTTGACACCAATCCGGATGACTCTAAGTCTCGATCCGAATGACTAAAGTATAAATAAGTATTCTTTTATTTCAAAATAAATGTCTCAAATTTAGTATAACTTTGTATAAATAAATAAGTGTCTCAAGTTTAGTATAATTTTGTACTAAGTTTATTTTGGGACGGAGGGAGTATATATTAATATATAGAAAAATACGACAGCCTGGCTCTGGCTCTTAACCGTTGGATTTGCTTGATCGGGCGGGTATAATTAATGTGAGACGGTGTGGCCTCATTAGACACCAAAATACTGTAGCTCGTGGGACCACATGTAAGCCCTCTTCTCTTCCCTGCACTCTTCGTCGTCTCTCGCTTCGACGCTTTCCATGGCCGCCTCCCTCTCCTCCCCTCCCTCCTTCCATCTCCTCCCCGCCCCCGCGCCCCGCCTCTTCCCCAACCCCACAGCCACTCCCCGAGCAAAGCGCAAGAGCAATTGCAGGAAGCCTCGTCCCTTGTCCTGCTCCGCTGCCACATCCCCGTCCCCTTCCGCTTCACTCACCGCCACCGCCGGTGCGGCCAAGGCCGGTTCATGGAGGGACCTATGCAGCCTCAACGCCTGGGTGGTGGGCGACTACTACCGCCTCGTCTCCGCCGTCAACGCACTCGAGCCGCCTCTTCGGAGGCTTTCCGACGAACAGGTGGCGTGCCGCGTGGAACACCCCGCCCACGATTCCTGGTTCCCGATTGCTTTTCGTTGTGTGGGTGATGGATTTATGTGTTCGTGCAGCTGAAGGGGAAGACGGCGGAGTTCCGCGCGCGCCTGGGTCGCGGGGAGACGCTCGCCGACGTTCAGGCAGGTTGGTCTCCTTGCTGTTCCTGTTACTGTTAGTGTTGCACTGCAGCGTTCCCTTCGAGTTGTCGTCTGAGATGCGTTGGTGTGTGTTTGCTTCTGTCCAGAGGCGTTCTCTGTGGTGAGGGAGGCGGCAAGGAGGACGCTCGGCATGCGGCACTTCGATGTTCAGGTATACTAGCTTTGCTCTGTTAGGATGTTCAAGCAATGCACTAGTCTGTTTGGGGGTGATTGAGCTTCGTTTAATTGATGTTTTTGTGTTAGATTGTTGGTGGCGCTGTGCTCCATGACGGGTGCATTGCCGAGATGAAGACCGGCGAGGGGAAGACACTCGTGTCGACCTTGGCAGCTTATCTCAATGCACTGACTGGGGATGGAGTTCATGGTACTGTATGCATTTAGATTATTTGCGTTTTGCCAATCAAAAATTCTGAGTTAAACTGTACCATTGAGTCTATCATGGCATTGTGCATGGATGAGCGCAATGCATATGCTCGTTCTTTTGTTCTTAAATACCACCATATTCCCCACCGTAGTTTGCTAAAATCATACTATTAAATAATTTATGCATGAGTATATATAAGATATTTTTGTTACTCGGATTATAAACTCTTGCCTGTGTTTGTTGATCCAAACAAAGATGTTTATTCAAGGTTGGTTTGTTGATATTATACATTGATTTGATCCACTTTCCACATTTCCATTGTTAAACCCTAAACAGGCATCCATGTCCTTGGTCCCACTTCTTCACATTTATAAGCACTGTAAACCTTTTTCAGTGGTGACTGTAAATGATTATTTGGCACAGCGAGATGCTGAATGGATGGGTCGTGTTCATCGTTTTCTTGGTCTAACTGTCGGTCTAATTCAGGTATACTTCTACATAATGCTGTTGTCATACTTTCTAGACTCCCTCATCGTTCTGGCTTGGAACCAGTCAGTTTTTGCGCTGTTACAGTATTTTTAGAGAAACGTATGATCGAAGGCAAACATTTAACCTTCTTTCACTCTTTCATCTGTGGCATATGCATAGGCGGGTATGAAGTCTGATGAGAGGAGAGCCAACTATATGTGTGACATTACATACACTAATAACTCGGTAAGATGCTCAGTAGAACAACAACTTTTAGATAGTTCTATAGTGGCTATTCATCTGAGGACCTTTCTTCTTGTAACTTGGTATTATATGTTAAAGTTGTCTTCATTTCAGATTTAAAGTAATACTAAAATAAGTTGTCTTTGAATCTTCTACGAGAATCTGCCTGTGAGCTGCAGCCATACTTGTTAATGAATCCTTTACCTGCTTATCTTGGTTATGTAGTACTTTATGGTGATATCCCAATATATATAGGTTCTCAAAGACTGCTCATAACCTACAGGAGCTTGGATTTGATTATCTTCGTGACAACTTGTCACGTAAGAAAGAACAGTTAGTCATGAGATGGTACATTCGAGGCTGTCCTCTCTCACTTTTTCAGAACTGTGATTTGTTTATTTGTTAATTTTCTGCGTAATACACGATTTGATAGGCCAAGACCATTCCATTTTTCTATCGTGGATGAAGTGGACTCAGTGCTTATCGATGAAGGAAGAAACCCATTGTTAATAAGTGGAGAGGTTTTCCTCGCTATTTTTTTGCTAACCTTGTCCCTCCTATGTCTGGCCTGTCAAAATGCAAGATGTTCACCAGCCTTTCTATCCTATATTAGGATAATAGAGAAGCAGCACGGTATCCAGTTGCTGCTAAAGTTGCAGATCTTCTCATGGAGGGTGCTGTGAGTATTTTCATGTTGCTTGAATTAAAGTTACAATGGTCATGGTTTACTAATATTTCCCACTAATAATCATTATTTTGATTTATTTCTGCAGCATTATACTGTAGAACTGAAGGGCAATAATATAGATCTAACAGAAGATGGAGTTACTTATGCTGAGATGATTCTTGGGACCAATGATCTGTGGGATGAGAATGATCCGTGGGCAAGGTGCCATCACTGTATTTCTTTTCTAGCTTTTGTCTGCAAGGTGCCATCACTGTTTATTTATTTTGTAGCTTTCTGATCGGTGTAGTTATTCTGCTCTATGGATTTATTGACAGTCAACTCAGCATTTAATATACAGTTCTGTTCAAGTATTAAAATTGCCACGGGAGAGATGGCAACAACTGTGCCCATGAATTAGCCAAGCAAACCCAGATTAGTGGTAGGGGGGCTGTCTATATGGGCCAACTACCACGGGATTTGGCACTGCTGGTGCTATCTGATTGTAATGACCGTGATGATATTTTAATATAAATGCAATCTTTCTCCTCATTTTTTTTGCCTATCAGCAACCCAGAAACATCACAGTTCTTCCATGGTAGTCTTTCCATTTGGTTGCTTGTCACTTGTGCACGTTCTTTCCCCCTTTCACTGTATATCCAAATGGTTGTTTAGAATTAGTGTTACATTATGCAACCGCATGTGAGGTGCGACCAACTTACTAGCAACTTCGACATGCGACATGACTCTGACCCTAAACTTGTTGAGTGCTTCAGATTTGTGACGAATGCATTGAAGGCCAAAGAGTTCTACCGCAGGGATGTACAGTACATTGTCAGGAATGGAAAAGCTCTCATAATTAACGAGGTACTACTATATCAATTTCAAAATTGCTTATTTGCCATATAGGGTGACTTAGTTCATTTCTTTTTAAATAGTAGACTGAAACGGACGTTCCATGTTTTATTTGAGATCCAAAACCTTTTTTCTGTTGATAATTATACAAGTAAGCTTATGGTCAGCTTCACAGCAGTTTGTTTTTGCTACAACATATCTTCTGTCAGTGCACTAGTCAATCATAATCCTTGATTACTAACCCCACCCCACCTACTGACTCCTTGAAAACCCGATAGAACATAGGAACATATGGTAGTCCTCTTCTTAGCTTCAGTTCACAATTTCAGTGGATCATGCTATCCTTGAAACCAGATAGAACATCGAAAAATATGGCATTCCTTACTTGGCTTCAGTCCACTAGCTATTAAATGGATCCAGTGCATGCTATTCTGTTTTGGGGTAAACTATGTAAGGCTATTACCATGGTCACATGAAGCTGAAATACGATGTACTCCCTCCGTCCGGAAATACTTGTCAGAGGAATGGATGTATCTAGACATATTTTAGTTTTAGATGCATCCATTTGCATCCATTTTTGCGACAAGTATTTTCGGACGGAGGGAGTACTCAATTTTTCCCGTGTTTAATAAATCATTTTTGCACCTGACTAAGGTCCATTCTTTTTATCATTCTGATCCTGCTGGGTTGCACTATTTCAATTTAGGGCCTGTTCGGATCTCCTCCAACTTCACAAAACTCCTCAAATCCAGCTTCTCTTCTCGTCTTCTCACTTCACGCAGCGATCTCGTTCCGTTCGGCAGCTAAATCAGCTTCCCATCGCGATTTTGGGCTGGGAGCAGTTGTTGGGCTGTCTAGGACCATATTGGGCCGGCTAGAACAAGCCCAAACGCCTGGCGAGGGGAGATATTCCTAGCGATGCGTGGCTCTTGAGGGCTGAATCGTTTTCTTTTGCGTGGCTGAGCGAACCGTTATGTTTGGCGGTGGCATTTCAGCTGTAATATGGGGGAACTCCAGATTCTGGTTTTGGTGGAGCTGGGTCTTCCTCGCTCCAGATTTTTACACTACAATCGATCGCTACTTCTCGAAGCTAGCTTCTGGCGGATATTTTGTTCGGCTTGGCTCCGCTCCAGAATTTGGTGAAGTGTGGAGCGGGAGGAGGTCCGAACAGTGCAAAGTTCTTCATGATCCTATATTTGACACTGCCTATTAGTCCATTCAATTGCACATTGGCATATTTGGGAAGACTTTGTTCTGAAACTATATTCCTAATTTTTTTTCCTCCAGCTTACTGGTCGAGTCGAACCCAAAAGGAGGTGGTCCGATGGTATTCATCAAGCAGTAGAAGCAAAAGAAGGCCTCAAAATCCAGGCAATCATTGACTTGCCCATTGTCAATTTGTACATATGAACTAATATAATTTTTCTTTTATTAGTCTTGTCATTGTTTGCGAAAGTGTTTGACAGTTTCTTGTATGCAATGCTAATTGCAATTCATCAGGCAGACTCAGTAATTGTGGCTCAGATTACGTATCAGTCTCTGTTTAAGCTTTATCCTAAGCTTTCCGGGATGACAGGTACTGCTAAGACAGAGGTACGATATCTACTTGGCCACTTCCTGGATAGTTTCTATGTTCATATTATTTATGCTCCGTTAATATTATCATATACTGGTTCTGCAGGAAAAGGAATTTCTGAAGATGTTTAAGATGCCAGTTATTGAGGTGCCCACGAATCTGCCAAATATACGGGTGGACTTACCTATCCAAGCTTTTGCGGTAAGGCTTCTGAGAAGTGAGATCATACCCAGTATTTTCCTTTGTTTATGATGACAAAACATTTGATGTCTACTATTACGTTTTGTAGACTTTAAGGGGTAAATGGCAATATGTCCGGGAAGAGGTAGAGTCTATGTTTCAATTGGGCCGTCCTGTTTTGGTTGGAACTACCAGGTATATTTTCCTTGCAACCTAGAAGAAATGCACTGCATTGCATATTACCAAACATAATACTCCCTCTATTCCCAGAAGGAGGGCGTGACATTTTCTGTGCAAAGAACAAGGTCCAAGGCAGCCTCGTGCTTAGCAAATTTGCCGATAGCCGGACATTTTTGCCCCCGGTAAATCGCCATTCGTTTGAGAACTTAATAGCACGCTGTGAACACCCGTAATCTTCTCATGAGTCGGGCTGCAACTAGGTCTCCCTGTTGTGTTTATTAGCAGAGTCAGGCATGCAAACATCCCCGCACGGGCTCGCTTTCCCCCTCCCGTGCGCTTGCCACACCATGCAAACAGATTCACACGCCCGTAATTTTGAGAGGAATTTCAGTTTCTGCAACTCTCGTACAGATACCCACTCCTCGTGAACACATCACTCCCAGCACCCCACCCCCTTCGATCAATCCGCGCGCGTCCATGTTGCTGGTATCACTGAATGAGGAGAAGCTGCACAGGTACGGACTAAGAGCAACTCCAATAGCTCCATATCCTTTAAAAAAAACTACAGTTTACGAGAAGTTGAGGCAAAAAAAGGCCCCTCCAACAGCTCCCTTAAACCCGATTTTTTACGGGATCCCGTATAATTGCGCCCAACTTCCCTCACGTTTATGGGAAGATGACCTTCCTGTATAATTTTGGCAGGCAGGAAACTGCCTGAAACTTCACGAGTGGAACGCCGGGCTGCCGCGGCGCCGGCCATCACCTCCGACGTCGGTGCACCACCGCTAGCTCCTATCCAGTCGCTGGACCCCACCGCCTCCGCGCCCGCACCCGTTGGCACCGCCGATTGCCGCCCTTCTCCACCGTGACCGGCCACCGTCGCTCCTCTCCTCCTCCGCCACCAGCTCGCCGTTCAGGCCACAACCACCGCGGCCAACGCCATGTCCGCTCCTGCACGACCAGCAGCCAACGTCTCCATGTTCGGCCGACCCCGCTGCTGTCGCGCTTCCCATGTCCCGCACCACTCTGGCGCTGTCGCCACGCCCCCCATCACCGTGTCACTGACATGCGGGCCCAGCTCTGTTTAATGGGAAACAGGAAAAAAAAGATTTTAGGGGAAGAAATTCTACAGGAACTGAGAAAAGTTGGTGTTAGACAACTTCCCCTAAATTTTACGGTCACCCCATAAAACGACTTTTACAGGAAGTTTTTTACAGGAGCTATTGGAGTTGCTCTAAACAGTGGAGAGATGCCAGTAGCATATTGTCACTGGGAGCAGCGATGCTGAAAACAGAGGTTCCTGCTGAAGTGCCTGTGGGCCTGATGGCAAAGCGGCATGCTTTGCTTGTGTCGCTTTATGCTGACGCCATTTTTCCCAAAGTGTCCTGCGTGTCAATCATTGTGCCATTGTGTTGTTAGTCGGCCATTATCTTGACACTGTCGGCCTCTATCAAAGCTAGCAACTTTCGCAGCAAAAGTCATTGTGTAATTGTCTGCTTGGGTATGGACCGGGCCTGATCGAGGTGTCCTTGAATCAAGTAGGCTGGGAGCACCATAGGGGCAGGGAGAAATAATCTATTATCTCAGGAACTTGGGTTTATTTTTTGCTTGCTTAGTAATGGTAATGATGCTCTCCTTATGAAGTGGACACGTAACAATACAGATATAATCAATCGCAATAATAACCTATCTAAACTGTACTCTGTTACAAAATGTAGGGTGCATTTTAACTATCCAATCCATGCTTTGACTAACAATTAAGCCAACAATGCATTAGGTATGTTATATAAACTTGATAACATTGGATTTGTATTAGAAAAAAACACTTTCTTGTGATTGTGATTCTGTAGCTATCAATAAAATAGTGTACAGAATTTACGGTCAAAGTTCAAAATTGATCAGTCAACATACGACCCTACATTTTGCAGAGGGAGTGGATAGGATACCAATCAATGAATCTTTTTCATAGGAACAAAAATATTCATGAAAACATATTACTTGTCTGGGAGGAAAATCTGTCTAAATCTTCGATGGGGGCTGTCGCTATAATTACCTCGCCCGTTGGTACCATTCATGGGCATGGACACTTGATTTTACAGTAATTTCTGCATGTGGTATGTTTGTGGCATTTGGAATTAATGGCATATATACCTGTTGCAGTGTTGAGAGTTCAGAATACCTGTCGGATCTTCTTAAGTCTCGTAATATTCCTCACAATGTACTTAATGCAAGACCAAAGGTATGTATGTAAACTCCTGATTTAGTTTAACTTATTCTTCCATGTTTGGAGCTAATCGAATCGTTCTCGGCAGTATGCTGCGAGAGAAGCTGAGATAATTGCACAAGCTGGAAGGAAACATGCAATTACAATTTCAACGAACATGGCAGGCAGAGGGACAGACATCATTTTAGGTGGCAACCCTAAGGTTAGTATTTAATCTCTTCTCCTTTTTTTGGGTATTTAATCTCATCTCTTGATAGCTCTCTTCGTGTATATATATGTGAAAGCAGAAAGCTAGCAGAGACTTTTCTCTCCAGGGCTTGATCAGTTCATTTTTCTGTTCTTGGTAGATGCTTGCAAAAGAAATCGTAGAAGACAATGTACTTCCATTTCTGTCGCACGACACCCCAGATGTCGAAACTGAGGGGGAGTCCACATCCCACAAGGTGATTATTTTTGTGATTTTTTAGCCATCCTAAGACTCCAAAGGTGTTTCTCACTGTCACCTTTCGTTTTTTGGCAGGGTCTTTCCAAGATAAAACTCGGGCCATCGTCACTAGCTCTGCTTGCCAAAGCTGCAATCATGGGTTAGTAATAAGTGTTGGACTATCAGTGGTTGTATGTTCTATAACCTGTAACGAGGTTTTTTATTGCGTGGCTCACTCCCCCATGTATTCTTGTAGCAAAATATGTTCACAAAAGTGAGAGCAATGAATGGTCTTTTCAGAAGGCAAAATCCACTATTATGGAGTCAATTGAAATGAGTAATACAATTGGGTTGGAAAAACTACAAGAGTGTGTGGCTGAAGTGACTGAGATGTACCCTCTTTGTGATGCAATAGCACTTGCTTATGCCACTGTTCTAAAGGATTGCGAAATTCATTGTTTTGACGAGGGTGCTGAGGTGAAGACATTAGGTGGGCTTCATGTAATAGGAACTTCTTTGCATGAGTCGCGCCGAATTGATAACCAAGTAAGACACTCTTGATGCTGCAGGGTACACTCTGTTAGGCATGATGCTTAGGCTTGTTTGTCAGATGTGATTTGAAACTAAGTAAGTTTTAGCTACCAGGTCTTTGGGGGAAATAATTTCAATAAGCTGCTTAACGTGGGCACATAAATGTAGAATCAACTGGCATTAAATTACAAACAGAATCTATTAAGTTCTGTCTTATTCCGTTCTGTTAATTACATACATTTTACTGTAAATAAATTCAATTTTCATTTTATTTGTGCGCTGTTTCTATCTCTTTCATGGCTGCCAGAGTTCTTCAAAAGCATCACATGCAAACTTTGTGCTTTTGATGCAATATGTTGTCTGTCTTATTGAATTAGTGGATTTTGTCAATTCTTTGAATAAAAACTTGCTGAGAATATAGTTCTGTGTGATGAAATTTGTACTGCCACAGTTGCATAAAATCTGCAAGTTTTTTTCCGCAGTTACGTGGTAGAGCTGGCAGACAAGGTGATCCTGGTTCCACACGGTTTATGGTGAGGTATGTCTGTTCCTGAACAAAAAACACTTGTGTAACACTAAACTATTGTAGCTATTGTAGCATCTGATGATCCTTTTGCTTGCCAAATCTAACTGTCTCTAACTTTGGTCAACTAGCTTACAAGATGAAATGTTCCGGAAGTTTAATTTGGACACAGAATGGGCCGTGAGACTTATATCAAGGATAACAAATGGCGAAGACATAGCGATCGAGAGCAATGCTGTTGTAAAACAGGTCAGATTACATTTGTTGATGTGCTAAACATCGATACCTTTAGTTTTGGGATCACAGTGTATTGTCTTGTACTCTTGTTTACATGCATTACTTCTCAAAATGCAGCTTCTAGGCCTTCAAATCAATGCAGAGAAGTATTATTTTGGCATAAGGAAAAACCTTGTTGAGTTTGATGAAGTCTTGGAGGTATATAATTTCTCTCGGCCGCTATACTTCTATACTGTTGTTTCATTCCCTGACCGTTATGCTAAATTCCAGCTATTTTTTTTGTTTTGTTTTTTATAAAGTTTTAGTGGTCACCACAGAATATAGTTCATATTAAGGCCCTTTGATTCATTTAAACCATTATGTTTGTATCTAAATGAAAAAGGTTACTGTTTCTATTGTTCTTAGTTCTTAGTGCCGCAGCTTAATTTTCATACACGTGAGGGTTTAAATACTGAATTGGTTAATGTAATTTCTCCATTTCTTGAATTCCCTTGTTCATGGAGTATCATTCATATTTATAGGTCCAAAGAAAGCACATCTATAGCCTTAGGCAGGTGATATTATCAGGTGACTCTGAAAGCTGCAGTGAACAAATTTTCCAGTAAGTTTGGCATCCTTAATTTGAAATTTATTTAATAAAAAAATTTCAAATGAGAGGTAACGGACATATTCTAAGATACAACATTATTTTAGATAATATCTTAAGAGTAGAAATAATACATTATTGCTTATGCGGATTTAGGGTAACTTGTCAGAAGCATATTATCAAGTAGTAGATGATATGCTGATATTTAATTGTGAGTTTTTAGGAGTTCAGGATTTATTTATCATGCTTGTACTCTGTTCCGTCCTTGTTGCTACCTTGTGTGTGTGTGTGTGCGCGGTGTGAACCTGATGGATTTGTGCTCTGGTGGTTTGCTTTATTTATAAAGCGGGGCGAAAGCCTTTTTCGGTACTTATCATGCTTGTACTCCTGTGAACATGACATGCATTGATGCTCGAGCACTGCCCTGATAGGTCATAATTTCTTTGCTTGCATGCTCGCTTTTGTCTTAATTGTGAGTTTTTAGGAGTTCAGGAAATATTGATCTTGTTCAGAATGTTCACCTTTTACTTCATCATTATCACTAGCCAGCTATCTATTCCTCTTTATACAAAATGATTCAGTTTTTAAACTTAAATCATTTATCTCTGAAATTTTTTACCCCACCAATTACATGCCTTCAATTGAAATGCTACTAGGTACATGCAAGCTGTAGTTGATGAAATTATTCTGGGAAATGTTGATCCCCAGAAGGTACTTTATCTTGCCCTGCTTTTTATATATCATTTTTAGAATTTCCTTTTGGTGTGCTATATGTCAGCTGTTCTGATTGCATTTCATTTCAGCCACCTAAAACGTGGGATTTGGCAAAGCTTTTGGATGAGTTTGCCAGTCTAGGCGGAAATTTGCTGACAGGTAATAAGCCTAAATATATAGTGAATTCATGTTCTTATGCAGTTAATTCTTCTGACTTTGAGATACTCTGCAGAAACATTCAAGGAGACCCAAGAGGAAGACCTACAATCATCACTTGAGCAAATACTTAGATATGGCTCTGTGGAGGTCGACAATTTTGTTCTCCCAAACATGCCAGTGCCACCTAATTCATTCAGGGGAATTCGTAAGAAAACATCTTCAGCAATGCGATGGTTTGCCATGTGTGTTGATGATACAACAAAGTAAGTTGTGATATAATCCCATATATGTTTTTCTTCAACATGGAGTTACACATTCGCCTCAGGTATTCATTGTTTCTCTATACTTCATCTATGTGATAAAAATCCAGGAAAGGGAGATATACAAACATTATCAATCTTCTTCGGAAATATTTTGGGGATTTTCTAATAGCTACCTACCTGGAAGTGCTGCAAGAGTCCCGTTATCATGATGCGTACATTAGGGGAATTGAGGTTTGCTTCTCTTACGAATATATTTGTGTTCTGTGTGGAGGTCAAGGTCATATTCTTTCTTGGGTACTTTGCAAGTGATGTTGCAATGTGCATAGCATTTACTCTGTTCTTATTTCAAGTTCCCATTCATTTTTATCCTGTGAAATTCTGTTTGTGAAAGCATATTATTTACCAACTAGCATAAGATTATAGTTAAAAATAAAGGATCTTGATTGTGGCCTCGTGGGAATGCATAATGGATGTAACTTCGGCATTACTTGACAAGTTATATGTTTCGTCACGACCATTTTATCTTTCTCTCAAGTCAACGCGTATTCTTATGTAATCATGCAACTCTGTTGAATTGAAGAGGGAAGCACTTCTGAAGACACTCGATATGTTGTGGAAGGACCATTTAGTTAACATGAACAAGCTTAGTTCTGCGGTAATTTCAATCTTTCCCTTTAGACTCCTTGATCACCAGTTTTCTGTCATTGACTCAGATTTTATAACTTTTTACTAGGTGAATGTCCGGAGCTTTGGGCACAGAAATCCTTTGGAGGAGTATAAGATTGATGGCTGTCGGTTCTTCATCTCAATGTTGAGTGCCACACGACGATTGACAGTTGAAGCCCTACTCAGTTACTGGTCATCTCCAATGGAATCTGAAGAGATCTTCAACACTGCGGATCAATAGCAGAGTAACATCACATCTGATGAATCTTTTTTCCAAAAGAGACTGCACACCCAGATACTTCTGATCCATGGCCAGTGCAATCTCATATTGTTGGAAGGTGTTTCCTGTCTAGATTGCTGGCTTGGTTCCTCATCAGTGGGGAAGTCTCTTAACACAGGCTTGATTGGGATGGCAGCCAGGTGACATTAGACTTTCTGCTTTCGTATGGATGGCCTCCCCCCGGAGTCTTAGATATAGGTTAGAAGACAATAGACATTAACCACTATCTAGCACGAGTAGATTACTCCAGCAATGAGTTAACTCTGTAGAAAACGCAACTTGATATAGATGAAGTGCAGACAGGGGATGTATATTACATAACTGGATCCAGGTGATGACGCACACATGAAGTGCTCATCAGTTTTTGCCCGTGACAATCAGAGCTTTATTATATGTTACAACTCCCAGGTAAAATACAGATTCGCGCACATTGTGTTGTCGTATCACACATATATTTCTGTCCAGTCTGTACTATTTTGTGAGTGAAACCTTTACCAAACAACTCATGTAGTGACACACTAGGCCTAAGGCCTCTCACTTGGCTATCATCTCTTGTCAAGTATGAATTGCATGCATGCGGGGTATCTGGCTTGTGGACACGGAACTCTTGAGGCTGTCCTAATGGGCAGGCAGCATTTGACATTTTGTCAAGTCGCTGCTTTCGATGATGATGACAAGGCAATCAAACCGAACCCACGGCAAATATTTCAACTCTCCAGATACTTTGCATGATAGAATCACTGTCAACATTAGTATATCGGCATGAGCTATTTGCGCATTGGCTACCCCCGAGGGTATTCGGCTTCCTTACATTCCGCATATTCCCTCTGGCATTCTATATTGCAAGTGTTGCGCGAGCAAGTATGAAGGTGGTTGGCACGAGTGACGCCGCATGATGGTAACGCAACGTGTCACGGGATCACGTATACGCAGCTACGCTGTCTTCTCTACTTTGGATCTTCCCGGCGTAGCTATCAGGCATGTGTTCATTTCACATAGAAAAAAGCAGTAGCAGAGTAGAGTACATATTTTCTTACCTTACACGCGTTTCATTCATTCGCGTGGGCGGCCTCTTCTCTTCCCCTTTTCCAGCATCGCTCTCAGGACGCGAGATGATCTCACGCCCTCGAGAATGCGTGTGACGTCAGAGGTGACGCGCGCGTGCGCCTCCCCTGTTGCGTGCGCCTCGTCTCAGTAACGGCTGGGTGTCATCCAACTTTATTTTCGATTTTTCTTTCTAGGATGGGATATTGGGATGGAATGAATGGGGTGATCCTGTCGCGTGTCATTCGTGTTGGATGGCAAGTGCCACTCATCTGTCCATCTGAATCTGACCAGCTATATCAGAGTAGTAGCGGCTGGGGGCAAATTTGACAAATTTAATCTGTGAACAAAATCAAATCACAAAATGAACTGCTCGTGAAACTATTTTCACGCGGCTGATCTTTTTGTGTGACGCCCGATACGAAGGCGTCACACTACATTGTGCAACGCCTCACAGATAGGCGCTACACGCCTGGCCAACGTTGCATCCCAAACTGCCTAAAAATTGCTAAGTCATTGTGCAGAGTCTATGAGCTAGGCGCTGCACTGTATAGTGTGGCGCCTAGCTCTCAGACGCTGCACTAGCTAGGCGCCACACTATACAGTGTGACGCCTAGCTCTCAGGCGCTGCACACTGACTTAGTAATTTTCGGATCACATGGGTGCGACGCTGGCCAGGCGTGTAGCGTCTATCTGCGAGGCGTTGCACAGTGTAGTGTGACGCCTTCGTGTCGGGCGTCACACAAAAAGGTCAGCCGCGTGAAATAGTTTCACGAACAGTTTATTCTGTGATTTGATTTTGTTCATAGGTCAAATTTGTCAATTTTGCCGCGGCTGGGTTACCATGCCGTCAGGGAATTTATTGCACCCACAATATATGTGTGGTCTGTGGTGTTGCAGCCACAGAGCATGGTGAAGAATCTGCACCGCAGTGGACTTGGACCGAGACCGGCCTGATCGATCGTGTCCTGGCGATGGGGCACACGACTGCTACTGTACTACTCCTATATATCATCAGACCCATCATCACTCGTGCCGCCTAGTACAGTGTACTCGTAGTATGTTTTATCATTCAAATAAATAATACGGCATACACTTATTCTCGGGCCACTCGGCCACGAATGAGTTCACTTCTATATACAGTATGCACATAGCCCGCGATCATGTGTGCCCCACCCGCAAAAGAAATGAAAAAGAAAGATCTTGGTTTGAATTTTCCACGTCGACTTATCTTGTGGTCTTCGCCGAGGCTGGCGCATCAGTAGCTGCTGAACGAAGACCACGACCGCATACATATGGTCAAATACTTTGACATTCCCCCACGACTAGTAGTTTCCCCTTGCTCAACTCAACTGAAGTGAACTGGGCATTTACGTTAGGCTCTGGTTTAATCCTTCTTCTCTTCTTTATTTAGAGAAGAATGGTGTTTTTATTTGAGATATACAGGAGATACATAGATGTTGACGCAAATGCATATACACTCATTTATTGCAAACGCATGCATGAATATCCTATCACTCGTCCATGAATGATATCGACAAAGTCACCACAGATACCTCGCTATCGATAAGAATGTCGCCTCCCACTGAAAAAATAAACCGCTTTAGCTTTAGGAGACACACATATGTCAAACATGAAGTTTGATCCCTGGTGGGCTGGGGGTACAACCACCTTCCTAACCATCCAACCACATGTTGAAAGAGTACTCCTACTTTGTGAAAACCCTACTTCAAAATATCATGGTCAATTGGAGAACTACCTCGTAGTGAGTATAGCTACAAGTACCAAGAAAACACTTCGTCCCTCCCATCGCTCCCGCTAGCGGCAGGAGGGAACCTAGCCGCCGTCGCCTAGCTCTCCCCTCCTCCATCGCATCTCCTCGCCGTTGCCGGTTCGCGTCATCGGGCGAGTCTGACCAACTTGGGCGACGGCAGGGCCCCTTCTTCCTTCTGCGGGGATGAGGTGGCATGGGCACAACATTGTGTGGGGCTCTGCGGCGTGACGGCGACCACACTACAGTAATGGCGGTGGCAGGTGGCGGCGATGAGGAGGCTGCGTGATGGTGGTGTGGGACTGGTGGCGACGACTACACGTATCTAGTGGTTGTGCTCCTGCAAGCAACGCGGGGTGACGGTTGTGGCCTCCTTTCTTATGGGTTCAAGCTGGCGGCACACGGGGCTAGGCGGGTGCCGACCATGGTGCCTGTTGCACGCGCGTAGGCAGTGACTCTGGCCTTGGGCTCGCGCTAAGGGCATGGCCAATGCATAGCCCCAGGGTGATGCCTCACATGCCATGTAGGATCAGATAACAGAAAAAGTAGGTTCGGATGGGGAAGCAGGATCCTCTTCAGGAGGCGGGTGCTTAGAGAGAAAAAGTGTGGTCCGGTGCATAAAGTTGAAGTGGAGAGGAGGGATGCATGTGTAGTGAGAGTCATTTTCTATTCTTTGATGAGATCCACTAATAGTAGCTTGCATTGGAGAGAAAAAATCAACACATATGCCTCAAATTACTTTTTGTCATGAGGCACCTGTATTCATATGCCACCATTGTACGTGCCCTAAGGGCGTGTCGGATCTAGGCTCTGGGTGAGTCAGGGATTTAGTTCCGGATAGGTGAGGTTGGGCCCAGCCCGGGTGGTGCACATGGGCGGTTAGGTGCTTCTTTGTCCCTCTTGACGCTTCCCCGGGCAAAAGGAGGGAACCCTAGCTGCTGTCGTCTAGCTCTCTCCTCTTCCTTCCCTTCTCATTGTCGCCATCGATGCATGTCATCAGGTAAATACTGACTGACGTGGGTGGGGCCCCTTCTCCCTTTATGTGTGAGGTGGGGTGGTGCGGGGCGGCTACTTAAGACGGGGGCACAACCTTGCGTCGGGAGTTGCGGTGCATCAACTACCGTGCTTTGGCAATGACGGTGGCAGGTGACAGCGAGGCGGTGGGCTGCAAGATGGCGGTGCGGGCCTATGCTGGCGATAATTGCATGGATTTTGCGTCCGTGCTTCTGAAAGCGGTGTAGTTGGCGATGGCGGCCTCGCCTTTTCTTCTGGGTTTAAGCCGGTGGCGGGTGAGGCTGGGTGGGTGCTGGCCGTAGTGCCCGCTACACGCACTTCGGTGGTAGCTTTGACCTAGGGCTCATGCTCGGGATGGGCCAGATCTTTGCCCAAGGCGGGTTGTGCTGTAGCTGTTGGTAGGTGAGTTTGGTCCCGGTCCGGGTCGTGCACGAGGGTGGTGAGGTGCCTCTTCGTCCCTCCCGTCACTTCTGCAAGTGGCAGGAGGGAACCCTAGCAGTCGTTGTCTAGCTCTCTCCTCTTCCTTCCCTTATCGCCGCCGTTGGAGCGCGTCATCGAGCGGATCCCGATCAATGTGGGTGGCGGTGGGGCTCCTTCCCCTTTCCACGCAGAGTGGGGTGGCGTGGGGTAGCTACTTCACATGGGGGCACAACGATGTGTGGGGCACCGTGGCGCGATGGCGACCGTGCTTTGGCAACGATGATGTCAGGTGGCAGTGACGCCAAGTGCCGCTTGACAATGATGTGCGCATGTGCTGGCAACGACTACACTGATCTAGCGGTCATGCTCATGCATGAGGCGCATGGTGGTGGTGGCGGCCTTCTTTCTTCCGAGTTCAAGCCGGCGGTGCGTGGGGTTGGGCGGGTGCCGGCCATGGTGCCTGCTGCATGCACGACAACGATTCTGACCTAAGGCTAACACTTTGGTGGGCCAGATTTGGGCCCAAGGTGGGTTGGGGCTGTAGCTCCGGGTAGGCGAGATTGTGCTCGGTGCGGGTGGTGCACGGAGGCGGTGAGGTGCCTCTTCTCACGGGGCGCGATGACTTCATGATGGAGTTTGGGCAGCGGCCCGCGGCACGGGACATCGCGATCGAGGCCGCTGAAGTGGCTGGAGGTGTCAGCTACCTGGAGGGGCCTCATCAAGATCTAGAGTTGCCAAATCTGATGGGACGCCGATCACTGCTCTCTTTGGTGGTGCTTGCCTATAGTTTGTCAGCGACACGAACCCTGTCGCCGATGTAGTGGTGGGGTGTTGCCCCTCTATCTGGGTCTGGATCTCCCCACGCGTGGGCTGATGCCCCTTCACCGGGCGGCCGTGTCGGTGACTTTGGCCTCCATCTGGTCTCATGTCATGGTGGGGGCTTAGAGGTTGGGTGAGAAGTGCTTGCTTCCCTTCCTGGTAGGTGGCGTTAGCGTGTTTTGGCGGTGAGTGGTGCGACTTAGGATGCGAGGACGTTGGCCTCGGATGGCTGGCTACCCGACGGCTCTTCGTCAGGCTCCATGGTGGTAGTGGTGGCTTCGTCTCTTGGTCGTGTGCGCGGCAAGGGGCCAAACGACTGGTGGCCCTGGCTCGTTCTCTTTCGCTGGAAGTGGCGACACCCAAATCTGATTTGGATGTGCTGGACTTTGTCGCAACGGTGACCAAGGTGCTTTGGCACTGGAGCCGGCGTTGATCTCCCGAGCTATGGGTGAAAATCCTTGTCGGCCAGACTTGATAGAGGCAATGCTTCCCATAGTTACCGTCTTCGGGTGTTGTTGTGGAGCTCAGGCCCGCCGGTTGGGTCGTGACTATTTATTCAAAAAAAATCTATGTGTTTGTTTGGCGGCGTCTTTGTCTCGTTTTAGTGCCTTTGTTCATCTTTTTCGGTGTGATTTCTTCTATTGTTCGATGTTCTTGATCAATCTTTTGGGGCTTCCTCTTTACTATGTTTCGTCCAGCCATGTACTTTAATTATTGCTTTATATATAAACATGACAAAGGCCTAGTTTGAGAGTATAGATAGAAGTAGTGGATTATGATCCCACCCACCGTTGGTTCATATTCTTGTGCTCAATTACCCCCACTATTCAAAACACCAATCTAAGGAAGGATCTTTTTTTCGCGAATACGCAAAGCTTGCGTATCATTGCATTGATAGAAGGAATAGAATGAGTACAATGGGGGTACAACACATAACACGAACGCAGACATGCGTGAAATGGTGCCCGGAGCACAAGGAGAGGGGTGCTCGGCCCAAACAAAAAAGGAACAACACAGCTAGAACCAACCCAACCCAGACCAAGAGCGACAATGCCGAACCAGCGATAAGCCTCAACATCGCCAAGCCAACACTGGGGACACCACGAGCGAGCAAGATAGCGCCTTCAAGAAGGAAGACGACGCCGAGACATCTTCGCCATCCGGTCCGGAGCAACCGAACCTAGATTTTCCCCTGAGCTCGAAGAGGGACGCAGCTGAAGGCCATGACAGCGCCTTTAAGAAGGAAAAACGACACCCACGGACGTCGTCGCTGCCAGCACCGGCATGCCGAGCAGAGATTTTTCCCTAGCCTGAAGCTGAGAAATCCCATAGCCGCCATGTGTGGAATCTTGAATGAGGAAGTGTCGGGTGGTAGGTGCGACATATGCCAACGGGTGGCTTATCATTGTGGGAGCCAGTAAGACGTCGCCGGTGCCTGGAAGCGGGATGAGGTGAAGACATGCACGCCGGCGAATCTTACCCAGCTTCAGGGCTCTCCGTGGAGATAACACCCCTACTGCTGCTCTGCGGGGTCTCCGCATGATCACTAGATGAACGAGTGGCTACAAGATGCTCCTTGAGCTGTTTGGCGAGAAGAAGAAGAAGGGCACGACTAGCTCTCCTCTCCTCTCTATGTGGTGTCTAAAACTAGCTCAGATCAACCCTTTGCATGGGTGCCCGGGGGGGGTTTATATAGGCCCACCCCCCAGGGGTACAATGGAAATCCGGCTGGGCGTGGGCCCCAGCCGTCTGTGTCTACGCTCGCCGGCTTCTGCGCCGGCTGCTGGGGCTCGCCGGCTGGTGGGTCCCGCCGGCTGCCGGCTCCTTGGTCGACAGGCAGGCCCCACTGTCAAGGGCCTTGTCGGTGGCTGGTTACTGTTGCCTCAAGCCTGGTGACGAGGGCTTTGCCGAGGTAAGCGTGGCTACAGTGCCGTCGCTCGGCGGGCGATCGCTGTACCTCACCTCGTCTTGTCTCCTTAATGGGGTGTCTCCTTCGAGGGAGGAAGCAAGCCGGCTGTGGGGAGCCGGCCCTGTCTTGGGCCGACTGGGGGAGGCCTGGCCGCCTTCGGGTGTCTCTCTGCCTGAAGGGGCCCACCGCCCGTGGGCCGCGCTGACAGCCCGTCGTGGGTGGCATCAGGGTCAACATGGTAATAGTGCCGCGCCGGACGGGTCATGGCCACCCCGTACGGCGCACTGTGCTAGGCGTGCTCCGGGATTCGGGGGTGGCAGACTTTACTGTAGCCACGCCCCGCCACATCGCCGTTATGTGGACGCAGACTTCGAGGGTACGATCTTGACTGCTTTGTGGGAGTCGGCTTCTCGCGGCCGGCTTCTTGGAGCCGGCCCTCCCGCGGATTTCTTCGCGAGGGCTAAAGTCGGGCCGCCTTCCGATAGTCGGCCTGGGAGACAGACGGCAAGGGGAAGGCGGCCCCACGTCTTGGATTCTTGAGGGCCGGATTGGCTCGTAATTTTTTCAAAAGGGCCAGGGGGAGCCGACTAGGCTACCCGTGGTCGTTTACTCCGACAGTAGTCCCCAAAGCTGATCGAGCTCTGAGGCTGACAAAGGGACGAGAAGCTTGATCAGCTTCCTATCCTGAGGAGCCGGCTTTGCTTATGCGCGCTGTCTTCGGAAAGCTCCGTATCTTGTAGGTGGGAACGTGGGTCGGCCTGTGAGCTGACCGCGCGCCACCCTGCGGGCCACGTGGCAAGGAAAGCCTGCCAATGCACGCGCGCGATGGGACACCGCCGCAGGCCCGGGCCTGCCACTTCTAGGACCCGGCCCAAGCGCAGATCTTCTGCAGCCCACAACGGGCCGCTCGCCTTCCCGTGGCGGTTTCATTTCGTCATCAGGGCGCAATAATCGCGGGACGTGGGGGAGTGGGCGCAGTTGATCCCATGTTCCCCCACACCACGCCTCCTCAGCTCCACCACGCGGGTCTATAAGTAGGGGGAGGAGAGGGAGCGGCAGAGGCTCGCACGCTCTCCCTCGCTCCACCCTTTCTCACCTTCCTTCTCCTTCCTTCTGCCGCCGCAACGACCCATTGCCGCGCCGCTCCGCCGTCGGACCTCTCGGTTCCTTCGGTCCCGCCGTAGCGGGGTCGTGCGCGTCTCCGCCGTCGCATCGCCTTGTTCCTCGCCGCGTCGCTCCCATGGCGTTGTCGAGCTCGTGGGACGGCTCCAACGTCCACGAGGACCACGTTGAGTTCCTCCGCCGGACGCGGCATCTGCCGGGCGAGAACTACGTGCGGGTTCGTCGTGCGCCGACGAGGGAGATTTCGCCGGCACCGGAGGAGGGCGAGCGGGTAATCTTCCGCTCGCACTGCCTGCGCGGCTTCGGCCTCCCGGCGAGCGGATTCCTTCGCGCTTTTCTTGAGTTTTACCACCTCCAGCCGCATCACCTCACACCCAACGCGGTGATGCTGCTGTCGGCTTTCGTCACCCTGTGCGAGGGCTTTCTTGGGGTTCTCCCCACTCTCGAGCTCTGGGGAGAATTCTTCCAGTGCAAGCTCGGCACCGTTGTCGCGGGCGTGCCCGCCCCCTGCGGAGCCTTCATCGCCATGAGGCAGACGGGCGAGAACAATCCGTTCCCGCCCATCCCGCTGATCCAGTCGGTGAAGCTCTGGCAGAAGTCCTATTTTTATGTGAAGAACGTCGCCCAGCAAGGCGACTTCGTCAACCTGCCGGCTTACGTAGCCGGCCCGCCGGCTGGGAGGCAACCCTCGTGGGGCTACCGGGCCAGGTCGTTGTCTCAGGCCGGGAACACAACCGTCGCCCGGCTCCGGGTGATGATCCAGTCGAAGGGCCTGACCGGAGCCGACCTGGTGGCCGCCTTCGTGGAGCGCCGAGTACTTCCACTCCAGGGCCGGCCTCACATGATTTGTCAGATGAGCGGCCGCTTCGACCTGTGCCGGCTGAGCACCAGGGAGATGCCTCATGTCGAAGTGTCTTACATGGTGAATTACATCTCCAGCTGCAAGCTCGCCGAGGATTGGCGATACGGCAAGGGGCCGTATTCTCGCGCCAACCCTCCGCCTGCTGTAAGTTTTTCTTCTTTTCTTCCTTTTTGTAGTCGGCCTCATGATGGCCGACTACTGATCAATTGTTTTGTCCTCAGCCGAACCCTCTTTTTCTGCCGACGGCCGGGGCCACAGGGGTAGAGCGCCAGCTCCTCCCCGACCGCATGGTGGACGACGTCGATGATCCGGACCTGGGAGCGGCCGCCATGGAAGATGCCATTGTGGGGGAAGGCGACGAGGTAGGCGGCCCGGGGCTCAGGGCCAGCCTCGAGGACTGGGCGGACGATGACGAGGTCAAAGTCATTCCGCACCGCCAGCCGGCGCTTGATCATCAAGGCGCGGGCCCGTCTGCCGCGCCGGCTGCCCGTGGCGGCGCGCAGAAACGCCGGGCCGCGTCGACCTACTTCAGCAGCCGGCCGAAGAAATCCAAGGGTTCCACGGCGGCGACCAAGCGGGATGAGGCGGCCATGAAGGCGGCCCGCTTCCGCAAGGCGGTGAAACAGCCGCAGGCGATCTCGGCGTAAGTGTTAAACGTCTTGTATTTTTTGTTGTCCTCTTCGATTGAGGCTCTTCTAAACTTTTCTTTGCTCGCCGGGCAGGGCACCGCTTTCCCTCGAGCGAGGTCCTGGCGGCTCCGTAGTTTGGCCGACTGGAGGGTCCTCAGGCTCCCGCCGCGTGGATCCCCGCGCCGACCTCATGGAGGCCACGGAGCGGAATGCATGGGAGGCGCGGGAGGAGCGGGAGGCGGCGGAGCGAAGGACCGCCCAGGCGGCGAAGGAGTAGGCCGACGCGGCGGCCAAGGCTCGGGCGGAGGCGGCGACCGCGGAGAAGGAGGCGGAGGCCTCGCGCAACCAGCCTCCGCGGCTCGTTGTTCCCCTCCGCGCCGTGGCCCCCGACATCCCCGTGCCCCCGTCGGAGGAGGTCGACCGAGACCCACCGGTGATGGAGAGGAGGGAGGACCACGTGGTCTTCGTGGAGGAGGCGCCGTGAGCCGGCCAAAGCGGCCAACCAGCCGCGGCGCCAGAGCAGCCGGCCGGGGGCGAGCCGGAGGCAGGGGCCGGCCTCGAGGTGCAGCCGGCATTTCGCCGGCGCGCAGGGGGAGCTACCTCCGCGCCGGAGCCGCACAGAGCTGCGGGCGCCAGCCGAACGGCGAAGGCCCTGGAGGCGGCCAGCGCCAGCACGTCCGAGTGGACGTCCAGCGGGGGGACGACCGAGCTGAACACGGCGGCCCAGGAGGTCCGGAACCGGCTTCAAGCCCAGGCCGCTTCGCTGCAGCGATATACCCAAGAGTTCCTCACGACGCGGGCCGTCATCCGGGTGAGCCTTCTGGCCTTGGTTGTTTTGCTTTTTTGATTTCTTCCGTGGGGGTGCGTCAGCGCACCCACTGGGTGTAGTCCCCGAGTTCCGAGTCGGCTGCTGAGCAGGCGGCTTGGAACTTACTAGGTCCTGACAGCTATCTTATTCTTGCATCCTGTCTGATCTTCCAGGAATACCATAACCTCCGCGCTGCTGCCTTCAACTCCCAAGCTCAGGAGCTGGGCCAGAAAAATCGAGGACCTGACCAACAGCCGGAGTATGTGCTTTGTCTCGTTCATCTCCTGTGGGGGCGCGTCAGCGCACCCACTGGGTGTAGTCCCCGAGATTCGGGCCGACTGCTGAGCAGTCGGGTCGGATCTTCCCTGACGACTTCTTCCTTATTGATTTTTCCTTTGTCTTCATGCTTGCAGGAGCCAATGCTGACTTGAGGGAGCAGCTCAGCGGGGCCCAGACCGCCCTTCGCGCCAAGGAAGCCGAGTGCAACACCTTAGTCCTGGAGCGTGACCGCCTGGCCAAGAAGTTGGCCGACCAGGAGGAGAGCCACAAGGCGGCCCTGAAGAAGGTGCAGGACAGCGAGGACTCCCTCAAAGCCGAGTTCGAGACCGAAGCGGCGGGCTGGGCTGAGGCAAAACAAGCGCTGAGCGAGGGCTATGGCCGGGTTGAGGATCTGATCGATGGTAAGCCGCCTTCCTCACTCCTTGCTTGCCCCTTGCCCCCTGATTTGTGTTCTGACTTGTGCTGCTTTTTGTTCTTTGTGCAGACTACTTCCCCGGCTACTCCGTCATTGCCACCCAGACCATCGAGGCCCACCGCGAGGCGCGCCGGCAGGCGGGGGCTGAAATCGCGCCGGACGCGAGCCGGACGCTTGAGGAGCAACTCTTGGCGGTCTAAGCCCGGCTGCAGCCGGCTCACTACATGCTCCGCCGCCTCCAGCGCGCCGGGGCGCAGGTGTTGGCCGCCCTCTGGCCAGGCGAAGCGATTCCCCGTACCCCGAGTCGAATTGCCGACTGGCTGGAGGTTGCGGTTGGCCGCTTCGAGGCCTGGAAGGCATCGGCAGCCCGGCTTGGAGCTGAGCGGGCGCTGGAGTTCGTCCGAGCCTGGTATCCCGGGCTGAACCTAGACCAGCTGCGCACCTGGCGGCTGGAAGCCGACGAGGAGATGGAGGAGGTGCGGACGGCTATCGCTCAGCGTGCCCCGACGATCGCCGAGTGCACTGACATCAGCGCCTTTGCTCCTGAGATAAATGACGACGGCGTTGCCCAGCCGGAGGAATGGTTCGGGCTGGACCCGGCAGAGGGTGAGGACTCGGCGGAGGAGATCGCTTCCAGCGATGAAGGTGAAGACGACGAAGGAGAGGAAGGCGAAGACGTCGAGCCGGCCGGTGAAGCGGCCAGCCAGCCTCATCTTGACCGTGCCTCCAGCAACGAGGCACGTGCTAGCGTGCCCTCTGCGGGAGGTGGTGATCATGCCGAGGCTCGCCAGCCGGCCACTCCTCCAGCCAGCACTGCCGTCTCTACCGACCTGCCCGACTCGCCAGTCGTTCCCTTGGCTTAATCTGCCGTCCTTGCTTTTCCTGCTTGTTACTCTTTGAACAATCTTTATTAAACTTGCGCAGTTCCACCCACTGGGGGTGTATTCAAACTATGTTGAATGCTGGCCTTTCGAAGGTCGTTTGTGTAAATATGATTGTGTGTGTGTTTGGCTTCCATTCGCGTATGCTTTTTTATCCTTAGGCTGTTTCCTTTGCCGCCTTCCCCTGGCTGCTGCCTTCCCAACCGGCAGCTGCTCTGCAGCCTGTGGCTAGGGAAGAACTTGGCTATATTTTTTTTGGGGGGGAAGGCAAGTACTCGAGCTTTCTTAGATTGAAGCAAGGTGAATGGAAGCCGGCCGGCCGGCTACTCTGGTAGTCGGTCGGTGGTGGGAGAAAAACCGGCTTTTGTTATATTAGTCCGTTAGTCCCTAGCCGTTTTTCGTATGGGCGTCCTCTCCTGCCTTTAACTCTTGCCAGCCGGACAATCGGTTTTTCGAACTGCGACTTTTGGCAAGAGAAGGCTTGGGTGCCGGCACACTACTTGTCTGACTGCGGGTAGGACTTCTAATATAACTCAAGGCGGCCAGTCCCCGGGCCGACTAGTTGAACCCGGTGCCGGACGAAAAAAGTGAATGTAATGACATGATCATAAGCATGATACTCTTCATTCATAGATAAAAGATGGCAGTCCCCGAGCTCTCCTCGGGGGGCCTATTGTCTCGTACTTAGTACAAAAGTTAGCGTGATACATACTGCATTTCAACTGTAAAATCTTTGGAGGAGGTTGGCGTTCCGTGGTCGTTCCGACTCCTTGCCAGAGTCGTCTCTCTTTCGTACCTTCGACTTCTGTGCGTCGATCAGGTAGTAGGAGTCATTTCCCAGCGCTCTGCTGGTGACAAAGGGGCCTTCCCAAGGGGCCGAGAGCTTGTGCTGGCCGGCTATTCGTTGGATCAGTCGGAGCATGAGGTCGCCCTCTTGGAAAGATCTTGGTCTGACCTTCCGGCTGTGGTAGCGGCGCAAGCCCTGCTAGTAGATGGCGGACCGGCTGAGTGCTAACAGCCGGCCTTCTTCCAGCAGGTCGACGCCATCTTCTCGTGCTTCCTTGGCCTCCGCCTCCGTGTACATGGTTACCCGAGGCGAGTCGAACTCGATGTTAGTTGGGATGACCGCCTCGGCACCATACACGAGGAAGAAAGGAGTGAAGCCGGTTGACTTGTTTGGGGTAGTGCGCAGACTCCAGAGGACGGCCGGCAGCTCATTGAGCCAACAGCCGGCTGAACGTTCCAGTGGTACGACCAGTCGGGGCTTGATGCCGGAAAGGATGAGGCCGTTGGCTTGCTCGACTTGGCCGTTTGACTGCGGGTGGGCAACGGACGCTAAGTCCAACCGGATGCCCTGCGTCGCGCAGAAACGTGCCAATGCTCCCTTGGCGAAATTCGTGCCGTTGTCGGTGATGATGCTGTGTGGCACGCCGTACCGAGTTGTTATATCTGCGATGAATGTCACGGCGGTCGGCCCATTCAGCTTCTTGATCGGCTTTGCCTCAATCCATTTGGTGAATTTGTCCACGGCGACAAGCAGATGTGTCATGCCGCCGCGCGCCGTCTTGAATGGGCCCACCATGTCCAGTCCCCAAACGGCGAAGGGCCAAGTGAGGGGAATGGTCTTGAGTGCCGAAGTCGGCATGTGTTGCTTGGAGCTGAAGACTTGGCACCCTTTGCAATGTTTAACTAACTCCTTGGCGTCATCCAAAGTAGTCGGCCAAAAGAACCCATGGCGGAAAGCTTTGGCGACGAGTGATCTTGAGGCCGCATGGTGGCCGCATTCTCCTTGGTGGATGTCTCTGAGGATTGCAATGCCCTTCTCTTGCTCGACACATCGCTGGAAGACTCCAGTGACACTGCGCCTGACGAGCTCTCTGTTGACGATTGTGTATGCTCTGGCTCAGCGTTGGACTTGTCTTGCCTCTGTTTCGTCAACCGGCAGATCTTGGTTTATTAGGAAGTTGAGGATGGACTGGGCCCATGATGGAGCTGCGACTTCTTCTATTGCCAACATGGCTACTGCGACCAGGGCGGGTGGGCTGGGTGGTGAAATGCTGGAGTCGGCCGCCGCCTGTTGTGTTGGTGCAGTCCCCGGGCCGACTACCGCAGTCCCCGAGCCGGGTGTGGCAGTCCCCGGGTCGGGCGTAACTACGGAAGTCCCCGAGCCGCCTACTGACGTCCCCGGGCCGACTATCGAAGTCCCCGGGTCACCTGCTTGGTTCTTTGAGCCGGACCTGGCTGCGTCAGGGTCAGGCGGCACGAAGATGGAATCGGACTCTGGAGACGGCTTGATAGACGGCTTGAGGAGGCGTTGCAGAGAGACACCGATTGGTATTGCCTGCCGAGTGGAGCCTATTCGAGCCAGGGTATCAGCTGGCTCGTTGTCGGCTCGCGGTACATGGAGGAACTCGCATCCTTCAAAGTACCCGCTAATCTGCTGAACGAGGAAGTGGTAGCTTGCCATATTTGCGTCCTTGGCGTCCCAGTCGCCGGATGATTGCTGGACTACCAAGTCCGAGTCGCCGTAACATAGGATCCGGCATATGCCGAGCTCTTTGGCAAGCCGGAGCCCGTGTATGAGCGCCTCGTACTCGGCCACGTTGTTGGAGGCGGCAAAGTGAATTTGCAGCGTGTATCTGAGCTTGTCGCCTTTGGGAGAGGTGAGGATGACGCTGGCTCCCAAGCCGGTGCGCGTCTTGGACCCGTCGAAGTGCATGCGCCAATGAGTGGAGTCGGGAGCTGGCGGCAGGTACTGGGTCTCGGCCCAGTCGACGAGGAAGTCGGCCAATGCTTGGGAGTTGATGGTGGTGCGAGGCTGGTAGAAGATCGTGTAGGGGGCCAGCTCGATGGCCCATTTCGCCACCCGGCCGGATGCATCCCGGCTGCCTATGATCTCGGCAAGCGGGGCGGTGCATACGACCGTGATGGGGTGCTCTTGGAAGTAGGGCTTCAGCTTCTTAGCGGCGAAGTACATGCCATAGCACATCTTCTGGTAGTGTGGGTAGTTCTGCTTCGAGGTAGACAGCACCTCACTCAAATAGTATACCGGCCTCTAGACCGGCTGGGCTCGGCCCTCTTCTGGGCGCTGGACTATGATGACGGTGCTGACCACCCGGCTGGTTGCAGCAATGTAGAGGAGCATGGGCTCTTTCTCAGTCGGCGCCGCCAGGACAGGCGGCGTGGCCAGCATCTTCTTCAGCTCGTGAAAAAGCTTGGTCGGCTTGGTCGTTCCACTCGAAGTGAGTGGTCTTCTTCATGAGGCAGTAGAGGGGGAGAGCTTTCTCTCCGAGCCGGCTGATGAAGCGGTTCAAGGAGGCCAAGCACCCGGTGAACTTCTGGACGTCTCGAAGTTTGGTGGGAATCGCCATTCTCTCAATGGCCTAGATCTTTACTGGGTTGCATTCGATGCCGCATTCGGAGACCAGGAAGCCTAGGAGTTGGCCGGCTGGCACTCCGAACACGCATTTCTCGGGGTTGAGCTTGATCTGGAACTGGCGCAGGTTCTCGAATGTTTCCTTGAGGTCTTCCAGCAAGGTGTCGCGCTTCTCCGTCTTCACCACAATGTCGTCTACATAGACGTGAGCATTTCTACCGAGCTGCTTGAGGAGGCACTTCTGCATGCAACGCTGAGAAGTGGCACCGACATTTCTTAAGCCGAATGTCATAGTCAGGTAGCAGAAAGCTCCGAATGGCATGATGAAGGCGGTCTTCAGGCGGTCAACTGGATCTAGCTTTATCTGGTGGTATCCTGAGTAAGCATCCAAGAAACTCAACAGCTCGCATCCGGCCGTGGAGTCTATCACTTGATCAATCCTCGGCAGGGCAAAGGGATCTTTGGGGCAGGCCTTGTTGAGGCTCGTGTACTCTATGCACATGCGCCACTTGTTCTTCTTCTTTAGCACGAGGACCGGGTTGGCGAGCCACTCTGGAAAGAAAACCTCCATAATGAAGCCGGCTGCCAGAAGCCGAGCTATCTCTTCTCCTACAATCCTTCTTTTCTTCGGCAATCACAAGGGACTCGGCCAGCTGGCTGCTGCGCACTCGGAAGATTTCTTGTAATCGCCAGCTATGGTGATGATGCCCTTGGCGCTCGGCATCTTCATCTTCAGGTAAGCATAGTGGGGAACAACCATGAACCTGGCCAAGGCAGGACGGCCAAGCAATGCATGGTAGGGGCTCTCCAGGTCCACCACTTCAAACCAGATCGCTTCCCGGCGGAAATGATCCTTGTCCCCAAAGAGAACATCAATCTTGATCTTGCCAATGGGGGTGCAGGACAGGCCAGGTACAATGCCATGGAACACAGTCCGAGTAGGCATGAGTTGCTTCATCTTGACGTTCAGCTTCTCCAAGGTGTCACGGTACAGGATGTTGATGCTGCTCCCGCCGTCTATCAGCACGCGGGAGAAACGGGCGGCGCATCTGTCTGTTGCAAGGCTGGCATCCAAAACCAACGCATAAGAGCCGGGAGATGGCATCACCTCTGGGTGGTCGGCCCGGCTCCAGCTGATAGGCTTTTCTGACCAGTGCATGTGCTCGGCGGGGTTGGTAGCGACCACGTTGACTTCCTGGTGCTCTCGGCGTCTGCTGCGCCGGCCTTCGGGCTGGCTTGTAAAGACGACATAGGCGGCATGCTCGTCGGGGAACTCATCATGCACAGCTCCGACTGCTGGCCGAGCGGTCAGCAGCTGCGGAGCCGGAGGCGGCGGACCAGCAGGCGGAGGCGGCGCGAGCCCTTCGCCTTTGGAGATTCGGGTGAGCCAGTGGCACTTTCGGGTTGTGTGGTTGGACGGCTTCGCGCCGCTGTGGAACTTGCATGGGGCGTCGAGAGTTTGTTCGTAGGAGAAGGCCGGCTGCCAAGCCGGCCTGCCGCCCCTCTGCTTCTTGGGTGCGGGCCGCCCTTTGGGCTGCTCGTCTTCGACTGTGGCCACCTGCCGACTGGCGGAGAGCGGCACGGGGCCCTTGCGCTTGTGGTCGTTCTGGTAAGGGCGTCGGCCGGAGTCCCCAGCCGGCGTCTTGGGCGCCGGGTTGAGTACCTTCCCGGACGCGTCTACCCGGAGTTCAGTCTTCATTGAGGAGTCGGCCGTGGCGTACTTGTCCGCTATGACCAGAAGCTCGTCGAGGGTAGTTGGCTCGTCGCAGAGGAGTTTGTGCTTGAGGAGGGTGCCTTCTCGGCACCCAGCAGTGAAGTATTCTATGGCTTGCACCTCGTGCACCCCTTCGCAAGAGTTGCGGAGCTCGGCCCAACGCGTGAGGTAGTCGCGAGTGGATTCGGCGGGGCCTTGTACGCACAAGGAGAGCTGTCTGGGCTTGGGAGCCCGCTTGTAGGTGCTGGTGAAGTTGCGGATGAAGGCTTCTGTGAAGTCTAGCCAGCTGTTGATGCTGTATGGCCTGAGGCTGTTGAGCTAGGTCCGCGCCGTGCTTTGCAGCATGAGGGGCACGTACTTCACGGCAACGCGCCTGTTGCCGTTTGCTATGTGAACCGCTGTGGAGTAGTCGATCAACCAATCTTCCGGCTTCACGGAGCCGTTGTACTTGGGCGTGTCTCTTGGGAGCAAGAACCCTTTGGGGAAAGGCTCGTCGCGGATGCGGGGGCCGAAGCAAGGCGGGTCGACATCATCTTCTTCTTCTAGTGCCAGGGATCGCGCTAGGCGGTCGATCCGATGGCGGGCGTCGTTCTCGCCGACTCCTTCGCGGCGACCTAGTCAGCCGCTGAGAGTCGGATGCGTGACAGGCGATGGGGTGGGATATCTCTCCCCCTGAGGCGGAAGCGGAGGTGGGTTGCCCCGCCGCTCCACAGCCCGGGGACGGCCTTCTGCGTCTCGCTCGATGGAGATCCGGGTTCGGCTTCGGCTCGCAGCCGGTTCTTTCTCGTGTCGCGCGCGGGTTTTTACCCGCAGTCGGTGTCCGGGACGTCGCGCCGTGCTCTCGGCGCGGGGGAGGGCTTTCCGCGCGGGCGTCGGCTTCGTGCCGCTATGCGGCTGTATCGATTAGTTGCTGGATGCGTCTAGTCATGTGGGGGAGTTCTTCGGCCCCCAGTCCGTCTAGCTCGTCTACGGCCGCCTGGGCGGCGCGCAGGTTCTCGAGTGGAGTGGCGTAGACTGGGCGGTCGACTCCTAGCGTGTCGGCGAGGGCAGCGCTGCGCTGTCTGACAACGCCGGCTCGGCTTGGCCCGCCTGGGGGCGGCGTGCCAAAGGCGGCGCGGTCGGCTTCGCGCTGGTGGGCCTCAGTGAGGCGTCTTATGGAAGCCAACTTCCGGCCCTCCGCGAGGAGGGCGAGGCGGCGAGCCTCCAGTGCTTCGGCGTCGGCATCGGCCGGGAGGGGGATGGACAAGTCGTGGACCGCCGCATGCGGGGCGTCGAGGGCGTTCTCGCCAGAAGCGCCGCCGTGGCCGATGACCATCACCTCGGTGGTGGCACCGTCGCAGCCATCGGCCCGGGGAAGCGGGTCGTTGTAGATTGCGACGTTGGTGGGGAAAGCGTCGAGCGAGGCCGTGTCGGAGTCGACAGGCATCGGATCGTTGGAGCCAACAGACTCCAAGTCCACAGCAGGCTCGCCGGAGACGTGGAGCTGGCCGAGGAGGTTGACGAGGTGGTCGGTGCCCGCGTCAGAGGCGGGCTCGTCGGAGATGAGGGTCTCGTCAAGGAGATCGGCGAGGCCGCTCGCTGCGCAGACGTTGGTGACGCCTTGCAGCGTGTCGTGGCAAGCGCCATCGGGCGCACCGGGCTGGCTACGCTCGTTGGGGAGGAAGAGGGTTCCCGTCCAGAACAGGTCTCCGGACGACGGTGCACCTGGCCCCACGGTGGGCGCCAAATGTCGGGTGGTAGGTGCGACATATGCCAACGGGTGGCTTATCATTGTGGGAGCCAGTAAGACGCCGCCGGTGTCTGGAAGCGGGATGAGGCGAAGACATACACGCCGACGAATCTTACCCAGCTTCAGGGCTCTCCGTGGAGATAACACCCCTACTGCTGCTCTGCGGGGTCTCCACATGATCACTAGATGAACGAGTGGCTACAAGATGCTCCTTGAGCTGTTTGGCGAGAAGAAGAAGAAGGGCACGGCTAGCTCTCCTCTCCTCTCTATGTGGTGTCTAAAACTAGCTCAGATCAACCCTTTGCATGGGTGCCCCGGGGGGTTTATATAGGCCCACCCCGGGGGTACAATGGTAATCCGGCTGGGCGTGGGCCCCAGCCGTCTGTGTCTACGCTCGCCGGCTTCTGCGCCGGTTGTTGGGGCCCGCCGGCTGCCGGCTCCTTGGTCGACAGGCAGGCCCCACTGTCAAGGGCCTTGTCGGTGGCTGGTTACTGTTGCCTCAAGCCTGGTGACGAGGGCTTCGCCGAGGTAAGCGTGGCTACAGTGCCGCCGCCCGGCTGGCGATCGCTGTAGCCTCACCTCGTCTTGTCTCCTTAATGGGGCGTCTCCTTCGAGGAAGGAAGCAAGCCGGCTGTGGGGAGCCGGCCCTGTCTTGGGCCGACTAGGGGAGGCCTAGCCTCCTTCGGGTGTCTCTCTGCCTGAAGGGGCCCACCGCCCGTGGGCTGCGCTGACAGCCCGTCGTGGGTGGCATCAGGGTCAACATGGCAACAGTGCCGCGCCGGACGGGTCATGGCCACCCTGTATGGCGCACTGTGCTAGGCGTGCTCCGGGATTCGGGGGTGGCAGGCTTTACTGTAGCCACGCCCCGCCACATCGCCGTTATGTGGACGCAGACTTCGAGGGTACGATCTTGACCGCTTTGTGGGAGTCGGCTTCTCGCGGCCGGCTTCTTGGAGCTGGCCCTCCCGCGGCTTTCTTTGTGAGGGCTAAAGTCGGGCCGCCTTCCGATAGTCGGCCTGGGAGACAGCTGGCAAGGGGAAGGCGGCCCCACGTCTTGGATTCTTGAGGGCCGGATCGGCTCGTAATTTTTTCAGAAGGGCCAGGGGGAGCCGGCTAGGCTACCCGTGGTCGTTTACTCCGACAGGAAGCTAACGCTGGCCGAAACCACCAGGATGGAAGGGGGTAGGTGGTGCTGCACCTGCCGCCGGAGGGGGGGCACCGCCTCAGGGCCTACGAGCATCGGATCTGACAAAAGGAGGAGGCTTTAAGGCATACAGGGTAGGGTCGACGACGAAGCAAATACCACCGCGAGGGAAGGCGACGGCGACCGGCAACGCCGACAGCTAGGACTGGAGAGACGCAGCCCTGAGCTACCGTGGCCGAAGCCGTCGGGACATCAGCGAGCCAACGAGCTGGAAGAGACGCAACCGTTGGTCGCCGAGGCTGAGGCCGCCCGACAGAGAACGCCGACAAGCCTCGGACACCGGAAAACGCGGGTACGAGGCCGCCGGGGCCGGAGCAGCGCCAGGAAGGACTCATCGCGAGGAGCGCCGTGCCTACCAGTACCACTGACGCCTCGCCACCACCGCACGAGAGCCATCACGTCCGCACGAGGGGGAGGATGTGCCGCCGGAGGAGGGGATGGGGCGCCTGCACGGGGCAGGCCGCACGCATCCCACAACCCGGCGCAAGTCCCGCGCCCAGCCGCGGACGGCAGCAGCACCACGCCGCGCCGCCGGTGGGAGGGGGAGCTGCAGGGATAGGTGCCCATGGCCGCGGCCATGGCACCACGCATCCACCACCGGACCGGCAGGGGACGGGGGCAGCAGCTGGATGGGGGGGAGGTGGGGGCGCCCGCCACTGCTATGGAGGAGCTCGGCGACGGGGGAAAGCGCGGCAGGCCCGAGCCGCGCGGGGGGCAGGCCGATGAGGGGAGGCCGGATCCGGCCGCCTGGCACAGCCAGGGCTCGCCTGCAGCCCCGCCGGACCAGCAGACAGCCGCGTTGGGGGGGGGGGG
>NC_053025.1:96050155-96095009 GCF_003073215.2 Triticum urartu
TAAGAGTTCGCACGACTTAGTCAACTATGCCAGAGCCCATAATGGCTTGTGGCTGCACACGGAAGTTACTAGCATGAATGATCTTATGATCCCTTTGAGCCTGGGTGGCGGTCCGAAATAAAAACAGGCAAGTCCTGATAGACATCAGGTGCCTCAATCCACCCAGATGTGTATTTAAGTTGCCACCTTAAGTAAATCATTAAAATTATCAACTCACATCTGTCATGGATATCACTCACCCAATCCACGTCTACTAGCATAGCATGGCATAATAAGCAAACGTATAAGTAACTCCCAAAGGTTTCATAATAAACAGGTAATAGGTACTACCTCATCTACTTCCCATCCCACAATTTAATTAGATCCTAATCATGCAATGTGAGAGGATTGATCTAATGCAATAAAACATGGGTTGTAGAAAAGGTATGATCAAAGTGTTACTTGCCTTGCTGATGATCCGCGAGACCTAGGGTTTCGAAGTAGCAAGCGGCGCAATCCGGGTGATCTAACACAGACAAACAACAAGCACACAATAAGTACTCATCTAATGCATGGGTAAAACTCGAACAAGAGAACGAACCAGAAATTTCAACTTAAGAACTCCGGTTGCAAAGAAAGAACGAACCGAACAAAGAAACAGAAAACAAACGGTGGAAGAAAACAACTCGGTTCTAGCAGGTTGAAACTAGGTCAAAATTTTATTGTGGCAAAAACTTGTTCAAGTTGATTAGTCGGAACGGCGGTTTCGAAACGAAACTCCAGGCGCTTGAATCACCTGATTCCGATAAACGAGCGGGAAGAAAGACTAGAACAAAGATCGGATCTGAGATCACGATCGCGGAATAAATCCGACGAAAAGAGAGAGACGAACGGTTAAACGAACGGGCATCGTTAACCGTGAAAAATCGGTGATCACGTTCGTTGAGACGAACGGTCCGAAATAAGAATGAAAACCGATTTAGGGTTTTCAGAAAAGAAAACCGAAACAAAAACCGAAAAAGAAACCGGAAAAGAAAACCAGAACGGTTTCTTTAAAAAAAGGAACCGAACCGAGGCAAGGGTGGCGCGGCTACCTCTGGCGAGGCTCCGGCGAGGGGCTCCGGCGGCGGCGGGGTGCAAAGGCGGCGGCGGCGCTAGGCAGCGGCGGCGGGGCTGCGGCTTGGGGGCGGCGCAGCGGCTAGGAGGCGGCGGCGGCTGCTTGGGGCACGGGGCTGGCGCGCAGCTCGGGGCGGGAGGCGGCGGTGGCTACAGCTTGGGGTGGAGAGGGGGGGGGTGTAGAGGTATTTATCGGAGGGAGGGGAGAGGGAAACTTGGGGGAGGGGGCAAGAAAAGAGGAGGCGGCGGCTTGGAGTCCAAGCCGGACTCAGCTTGCGGCGGGGATGGCGGCTGGCGCGAGGGGGCGGCTGGGCCTGGCCGGCTGGGCCTTGGCCGGCCGGGCCTAGCGGGATTTTTTTAAACGGTTACGCGCGCAGAAAAACAAAAGAAAGAAAAACTAAACGAACTCCAAAACTTCTAAAGTAAATTTTCTCCGACTCCTAATAATGAGTCGAACAAAATGAACTTTACTCCGGACCTAGATGCAATTTTTGAAAACGCGCATTTTTCCCTATCCAAATAAAAGCAAACAAAACTCCGGCAAAACCAAAATTTGACTTATTCATTAAATCTTCATTTTTCCTAACTTTGGGAAAGTCATATTATTCCCTCTCTCATTTTTTTTGATATTGGAAAAATAATTGAAGATGAAATAAATAAATCAAATGATCCTCTTTTCAAAATTTTAGAAAACTCTCAAATATGAAAATAACGAAATCTCCAACTCTTTCCGAAGGTCCTTGAGTTGCGTGAAATTTCTAGGATCGACCAAAATGCAAGAAAATATGCTATGCATGATGATCTAGTGTATAACATACCAAATTGCAAATTTGGAATGTTACAAACCTACCCCCCTTAAAATGAATCTCGCCCTCGAGATTCGGGTTGGCTAGAAAATAGGTGAGGGTGGTCCTTGGGAAAATCTTCTTCTCTTTCCCAGGTGGCTTCATCCTCTGAGTGGTGGTTCCACTGAACTTTGCAAAACTTGATAACCTTGCTGCGGGTAACTCTGCTGGCATAATCGAGAATCTTGACTGGCTTCTCCTCATACGTTAAGTCATCCTTCAACTGAATCGCTTCAAGCGGTACTGTATCTCTTAGCGGTGCCTCCGCCATCTCGGCATGACATTTCTTCAGCTGAGAAACATGGAATACATCATGAACTCCTGACAGCTCCTCTGGTAATTCCAACTTATAAGCGACTTCTCCCATACGTTGCAAGACCTTGTACGGTCCAACGAAACGCGGTGCTAACTTTCCCTTAACTCCAAAGCGCTTAACTCCTCGAAGTGGGGATACTCGAAGATAAACCCTTTCTCCGGTTTCGTAAACTGTCTCCTTGCGTTTAGAATCTGCGTAGCTCTTCTGCCTGGACTGGGCTACCCTGAGCCTATCGCGAATCAACTTAACTTTCCGTTCAGACTCCTTAATCAAATCTGGTCCAAAGAATTGACGGTCTCCAACTTCGTCCCATGACAACGGTGTCCTGCACCTCCTTCCATATAAAGCTTCGAAAGGTGCCATCTTCAAACTGGTTTGGTAACTGTTGTTATAAGAAAACTCCGCATACGGCAAGTTATCGTCCCAACTAGATCCATAATCTAGTGCACAAGCTCTCAGCATATCTTCCAAAATCTGATTGACTCTCTCGGTCTGTCCATCCGTCTGCGGATGAAAAGCTGTGCTGAACTCTAGTCTGGTTCCCAAAGTTTCATGCAACTGATTCCAAAACTTTGAGGTAAATTGGGTTCCTCTATCTGATACGATACTCCTCGGAACTCCATGTAAACAAATGATCCTAGTCATGTATATCTTCGCCAACTTAGCACTGGTGTAACTGGTCTTAACTGGAATAAAATGTGCTACCTTGGTCAAATGATCAACTACTACCCATATCGAGTCATAGCCTGCTTTCGTCCCGGGTAGTCCTGTGATAAAATCCATGCCTATCTTATCCCACTTCCATTCGGGTATCGGCAATGGTTGTAATAATCCTGCTGGCTTCTGATGCTTTGCCTTTACTCTCAGACATACGTCACAAACTGCTACATATGCTGCAATATCCTTCTTCATTCCGGTCCACCAGAATGTTTCCTTCAAATCCAAATACATCTTGGTATTCCCTGGGTGAATCGAATACGGTGAATCATGTGCCTCGTGCAAAATCAACTTTGTGATCTCCGGGTCATTGGGCACATAAACACGGTCCTCAAACCATAAGGTATCGTGCTCATCCTCACGAAATCCCTTTGCTTTTCCTTTGCTCAATTTCTCTTTTATAGTAGCAATCTCCTTGTCAGATTTCTGAGCTTCTCTGATCTTATCCATCAATGTTGACTGAATCTCCAATGCTGCTACATAGCCTCTCGGAACTATTTCCAAACATAGCTCACGAAGGTTTTCTGCTAACTCCTTGGGTATTTTCCCCATCACTAGGGTGTTGACATGGCTCTTACGGCTCAATGCGTCAGCTACCACATTAGCTTTTCCGAGATGGTAATGCAATCTCATGTCATAATCCTTGATGAGCTCCAACCATCTCCTTTGTCTGAGGTTCAACTCCTTCTGCGTGAAAATGTACTTCAAACTCTTGTGATCCGTGTACACCTCACAATGATTTCCAATGAGGAAATGTCTCCATGTTTTCAATGCATGCACTATAGCTGCTAACTCCAAATCATGCGTGGCATAATTCAACTCATGAGGCTTCAGTTGCCGTGAAGCATACGAAACAACTCTCCCTTCCTGCATAAGCACTGCTCCAAGTCCTCGATGTGAAGCGTCGCAATACACCTCATAATCCTTGGTCTGATCTGGCAAAATCAATACTGGTGAGGTAACCAAGCGTTTCTTCAATTCCTGGAAACTAGCCTCACATTCTTCAGTCCAATTGAACTTAGTATCCTTCTTCAACAATTCAGTCATAGGCTTTGCAATCTTTGAAAAGTTCTCAATGGACCTCCGGTAGTACCCTGCGAGTCCAAGAAAACTCCGGATCTCTCCAACTGTTGTTGGTGCTTCCCATTCGGTTACGGTCTCAACCTTAGTGGGGTCAACTGCTATACCTTCTTCGGATATAACGTGTCCGAGGAATCCAACTTCCTTCAACCAAAACTCACATTTGCTGAATTTGGCGTATAACTGATGTTCCCTTAGTTTCTCCAAAACCAAACGCAAATGTTCCTTATGCTCCCCTTCATTCTTTGAATAAACCAGGATGTCATCAATGAACACTACGACGAACTTATCCAAAAACTCCATAAACACTTTGTTCATCAGGTTCATAAAATAGGCAGGTGCGTTAGTCAATCCAAATGACATAACGGTATACTCATACAGTCCATATCTCGTGGTGAATGCTGTCTTAGGTATGTCCTGCTCCCGAATCTTCAATTGATGGTACCCTGATCGCAAATCGATCTTGGAAATCACTTTAGCTCCTTGCAACCGATCAAACAGATCGTTGATCATTGGCAATGGGTACTTGTTCTTGATGGTTACTTCATTCAATCCCCGATAATCTACAACCATCCTTAATGATCCATCCTTCTTTTCCACTAGAAGTACGGGTGATCCCCAAGGCGAAGAACTTGGGTGAATGTAACCTTTATCCAATAACTCCTTAATCTGATTCTTAATTTCCACCAAATCCTTTGCTGGCATCCGGTACGGTCGCTTCGATATTGGGCCTGTACCTGGCAATAACTCAATCAAAAACTCAATGTCTCTATCCGGTGGCATGCCTGGTAATTCCTCAGGAAATACATCAGGAAAATCCTTTACCACTGGTACTTCTTCTTGCACAACTCCTGTTAGGCAGTTTACTTGGGTCCTGTTTGGCACATGCCGGGATACATACTTGATCCTTCTTCCTTCTGGTGTGGTAAGCAAAATTGTCTTACTGGCGCAATCGATGTTTCCTCCATACATCGACAGCCAATCCATACCAAGAATCACATCCAGACCTTGGGATTCCAGAATAATTAAATCTGTTGGGAAAACATGCCTTCCTATACTTAATGGTACTTGGAAACATCCTTGTCTGGCCATGTACTCTGCTCCTGGCGAGCTTACTAGCATAGGTGTTTTAAGAATCCTAGTGGGCAGGCTATACTTTTCCACAAATCCCCTTGATATGTATGAATGCGATGCACCAGTATCGAAAAGAACGAGTGCGGTAAATGACTTAACCAAAAACTTACCGATTACTGCATCGGGCTGATCTTCAACCTCCTCCACATTAACGTGGTTCACCTGTCCCCTATTGAAAGGGTTCGGCTTCTTCCTAGAGCTTCCATTTCCATTTCCATTCTGGCCTTCGGGACATTCATTGGCATAATATCCGGTCTTGGAACACTTGAAACAAGTGACTTGACTCAGATCTCTCTTGGTTGGGGTCGATGGGGTGGTCCGGTTCTGGCCGGTGCTTCCTCCATTCCCATTACCATTCTTGTGGCCATTATGGTTGTGCGAGCTACCTCCTCCATGGGTGTGCTGAAACTTAAAATCCCGGTTTATGGGCAAAACGGGGGTTCTGCTGGGCTCCAGAGTTATACTTCCCCTGTCCATACTTCCTCTTACGGTTCTCAATCTGCTGTTGCTTTCCTTCAACCATGATGGCGTGATCTACCAACTCCTGGTAGTTGTTGAAACTCGCTACCATCAACTGCATGCTTAGTTCATCATTTAGTCCTTCCAGAAACTTCTCCTGCTTAGCTGCTTCCGTAGCAACGTCATCTGGGGCATAACGTGCTAACTTGCTGAAGTCGTCAACGTACTGGCCAACTGTCCTTCCTCCTTGGCGTAAGTTGCGAAACTCACGCTTCTTCATGGCCATAGCTCCTGCTGAAACATGGGCAGTGCGGAAAGCTTGCTGAAACTGATCCCATGTGACAGTGTCAACTGGGTAAGTGGCTGTGAAATTCTCCCACCATGCTGCCGCGGGTCCGTCAAGCTGGTGAGCGGCAAACTTCCCTTTCTCACCATCCGTGCATCCTGCAGTGGTCAACTCCCTTCCTATCTTGCGGAGCCAATCGTCTGCTACTATTGGCTCGGTGCTACTGGAAAACACCGGCGGATTCAGCATAAGGAAACGGGCTAAATGGTCAACAGGTGGTGGTGGTGGGTTGTTGTTGTTGTTGTTGTTCTGCTGGTTCTGGACTAACATCTGCATCAATTGATTCTGCTGCTGGATCAACTGAGTGAGCTCCGGTGGGAATCCATTGTCACGTCTCGGAGGCATCTGAGGGTTTAGAAAAGACGAGAATTAAGAATAGAGTGAGGTCTAAAGGGAAAACACTACCCCAATGCACATGAGAAAATGCACACAAAATCACTTCATTCAATCAAACAAGGGCTTACAATCGGTCTAAAACTATGGCAAAAGTGCTCGACTATAATGTTTACAGGGGGGGGGGGAATGCTACTACTATCTGGTGGTCATCTAGAAATTTGAACCGGTGGAAGACTCCATGATATCTGCTCCAGCTTCGTCTTCAAAGTCGGGTTCACTTGGATCCGAATCTATGTCGTCGATGATGATGTAGTTGTCCGGACATGCGACGTACTCGTCTTCCTCCTTGGATGCTAACTTCCTCTTGAGTTCTTCAATCTCCTGCTTAAGATCGCCATTGTGTCTCGCTAGAGCTACGATCTCGTCCATATAGTCCTTGCGTGTAGACTCCAGTTCTCCTTCTAGCTCGATGATCCTTGCCTTTGCAGTCTTCAACTCTATCATATCATTGCACATCTGGTTCTCGTGGCGTCGAATGTGCTGGTTTAACTCCTGGATGAAAGATGCAATGGATCTATCCTTCTTGGTGCTGACTAACTCCCATTGTTCATCTCGGCGTCCGCAAATCTGGTAGATAGTGTCCTTGAGGTCTTCCTGATAAACTTCTCCAATGCGTCCCATGGTGATATGAGCTGCCATGCTCTTTCCCAGACTCCAGGTTGGTGCATTGAAAACACTATATATAGGCTTCGTGATTGACGCGAATGTCCTTCCCGGAACGTGAGCTTGAATCTTCCAGCGCTCCTCTTCATGCAGAGTGGCGTTGAAGGTTCCCGTGAAGCTTGGTAATCCAATGTTCAGGTACTTGGTGACTTCCTTCAGGTGAAATCCAAATGGTGTGCCTTCATCCGGTTGAGCGTACTTAATCTTCGCGTTCATCATCCTAAAAGAGTAGAAAAGATGAGGAGTTAGAAAATGAGAAGAGAATGGTGATCTATGGCTTTAACTTAGTGGTCGTGTCCTACAGTCAGCGTGTGCTCTGATACCATCTCTGTAGCGACCCGACCTGAATGGATCAAGTGCTCTGTGCTCCGGTGTCATCCCTGGATCAGTAATGCTGACACCACACAGTACATCGAAGGATTTATAGCAGAGTGGCAATCACACACTTATTACATCGTTGTCTCAAAGAGAACTTATTACAATAAATATGGCTTAAGGCCATCTAATAACGATAACAGCGGAAGACTCGGAAGATAAATGGGTCCATCAACTCCAACGGCATCACTGAGTATAGAACCACGACCTAAAAGCACCTTACTCGTCGTCTGAAAAGTCTGCAACATGAAAGTTGCAGCCCGAAAACGGGTCAGCACATGGAATATGCTGGCAATGTAACACATAGAGAGTAATGGAATGAAACAGCTTATACTACATGCTTATATGCTGGTGGAAAGCTCTAATGGTACAGTTTTGCGTAAGCAGTTTTTCCTACTGCAAAAGGAATAAATTTATTTAACTAATGGTAGTTGTTAAAAACATCGAGAATGGTTACAGCATTCCGATCCCAATTAAGTGAACAATTAAAACCCAACAACATTAATTAGAAGTAACATGATGAGATTCACATGATATTCAAGTACTAGATACTCAAGTTGTCCATAACCGGGGACACGGCTAATCATGATTAGTTTGTACACTCTGCAGAGGTTTGCGCACTTTTCCCCACAAGACTCGATCGCCTCCGTTTGGTTTCTCGCACTACATGGTGTTTGAGAAGACGGATGACCGAGACAGTCTTTCAGAAGCGCTAGCACCTTAGTGTGGGTAGACCGTACCACCTACTCCTACATCTGCTAGTCTACCCACTGTAAGAGTTCGCACGAACTTAGTCAACTATGCCAGAGCCCATAATGGCTTGTGGCTGCACACGGAAGTTTAGCATGAAATGATCTTATGATCCCTTTGAGCCTGGGTGGCGGTCCGAAAAAAAACAGGCAAGTCCTGATAGACATCAGGTGCCTCAATCCACCCAGATGTGTATTTAAGTTGCCACCTTAGATAAACCATTAAAATTATCAACTCACATCTGTCATGGATATCACTCACCCAATCCACGTCTACTAGCATAGCATGGCATAATAAGCAAACGTAGAAGTAACTCCCAAAGGTTTCATAATAATACAGGTAATAGGTACTACCTCATCTACTTCCCATCCCACAATTTAATTAGATCTAATCATGCAATGTGTGAGGATTGATCTAATGCAATAAAACATGGGTTGTAGAAAAGGTATGATCAAAGTGTTACTTGCCTTGCTGATGATCCGCGAGACCTAGGGTTTCGAAGTAACAAGCGGCGCAATCCGGGTGATCTATCGCAGACAAACAACAAGCACACAATAAGTACTCATCTAATGCACAGGTAAAACTCGAACAAGAGAACGAACCAGAAAGTTCAACTTAAGAACTCGGTTGCAAAGAAAGAACGAACCGAACAAAGAAACGGAAAAACAAACGGCGGAAGAAAAACAACTCGGTTCTAGCAAGTTGAAACTAGGTCAAATTTTACTGTGGGAAAAACTTGTTCAAGTTGATTAGACAGAACGGCGGTTTCGAACGAAACTCCAGGCACTTGAATCACCTGATTCCGATAAACGAGCGAGAAGAAAGACTAGAACGAAGATCGGATCTGAGATCACGATCGCGGAATAAATCCGACGAAAAGAAGAGACGAACGGTTAAACGAACGGCGTCGTTAACGCGGAATAATCGGTGATCACGTTCGTTGAGACGAACGGTCCGAAAGAAGAAAAAAACCGATCTAGGGTTTCGGAAAAGAAACCGAAACAAAAACCGGAAAAGAAAACGGAGAACGGTTCTTTTAAAAAAAACCGAACCGAGGCAAGGGTGCGCGGCTACCTCGGCGAGGCTCGGCGAGGGGCTCCGGCGGCGGCGGGGTGCAAAGGCGGCGGCGGCGGCTAGGGCGGCGGGCTAGGGCGGCGGCGGGGCGCGGCGGGCGGCGCGGCGGCTAGAGGCGGCGGCGCTGGGGCGGGGCGGGGCTGGCGGAGGCGGTGGTGGCTGCGGCTTGGGGTGGAGAGGGGGGGTGTAGGGTATTTATAGGAGGGGGTGGGCTTGGGGAGGGGGCAAGAGGCGGCGGCGGCTTGGAGTCCAAGCCGGACTCGGCTTGCGGCGGGGCTGGCGGCTGGCGCAGGGCGGCTGGGCCTGGCGCTGGGCCTTGCCGGCGGCTGCGGTTTTTTTAAACGGTTCGCGCGCAGAAAAACAAAAGAAAGAAAAACTAAACGAACTCCAAAACTTCTAAAGTAAATTTTCTCCGACTCCTAATAATGAGTCGAACAAAATGAACTTTACTGCGGACCTAGATGCAATTTTTGAAAACGCGCATTTTCCCTATCCAAATAAAAGCAAACAAAACTCCGGCAAAACCAAAATTTGACTTATTCATTAAATCTTCATTTTTCCTAACTTTGGGAAAGTCATATTATTCCCTCTCTCATTTTTTTTGATATTGGAAAAATAATTGAAGATGAAATAAATAAATCAAATGATCCTCTTTTCAAAATTTGAGAAAACTCTCAAATATGAAAATAACGAAATCTCCAAGTCTCTCCGAAGGTCCTTGAGTTGCGTGAAATTTCTAGGATCGACCAAAATGCAAGAAAATATGCTATGCATGATGATCTAGTGTATAACATACCAAATTGCAAATTTGGGATGTTACAGCTACTTTGCTGCATCACCCTTTCCTCTTCAAGGGAAAACCAACGCATGCTCAAGAGGTAGAAATATGATATGGCCATCATCATCTTGTGCCTTTGATCTCCATCTCCAAAGCACCGTCATGATCACCATCGTCACCAGCTTGACACCTTGATCTCCATCGAAGCGTCGTTGTCGTCTTGCCAACTATTGCTTCTATGACTATCGCTACCGCTTAGTGATAAAGTAAAGCAATTACATGGCGATTGCATTTCATACAATAAAGCGACAACCATATGGCTCCTGCCAGTTGCCGATAACTGTGTTACAAAATATGATCATCTCATACAATAAATTTAGCATCATGTCTTGACCATATCACATCACAACATGCCCTGCAAAAACAAGTTAGACGTCCTCTACTTTGTTGTTGCAAGTTTTACGTGGCTGCTATGGGCTGAGCAAGAACCGTTCTTACCTACGCATCAAAAACCACAACGCGGTATAGTGATTGCTTTTTGATCTTCAGAAAGAACCTTGTTCATTGAATTCGATTCAACTAAAGTTGGAGAAACTGACACCCACCAGCCAACTGTGTGCGAAGCACGTTGGTAGAACCAGTCTCGCATAAGCGTACGCGTAATGTCGGTCTGGGCCGCTTCATCCAATAATACCGCCGAATCAAGAAACAACTAGTGACGGCAAGCAATATGTATATACCCACGCCCACAACTCCTTTGTGTTCTACTTTTGCATATAACATCTACACATTGACCTGGCTTGGATGCCACTATTGGGGAACGCAATAATTTCAAAACATTTCCTATGCACACGCAAGATCATGGTGATGCATAGCAACGAGAGGGGAGAGTGTTGTCTACGTACCCTCGTAGACCATAAGTGGAAGCGTTACGACAACGCGGTTGATGTAGTCCTACGTCTTCACGATCGACCGATCCTAGTACCGAAAGTACGACACCTCCGCGATCTGCACACGTTCGGCTCGGTGACGTCCCACGAACTCACGATCCAGCAAAGTGTCGAGGGAGAAGTTTGTCAGCACGATGGCATGATGACAGTGATGATGAAGCTACCGGCGCAGGGCTTCGCTTAAGCACTACAACGATACGATTGAGGTGGATTATGGTGGAGGGTTGCACCGCACATGGCTGAGAGATTAATGATCAACTTGTGTGTCTATGGGGTGCCCCCCTCCCCCCTTATATAAAGGAGTAGAGGAGGGGGAGAGGGCCGGCCTCCTAGGCGCGCCCAAGGGGGAGTCCTACTCCCGGTGGGAGTAGGGTTCCCCCTTCCCTAGTTGGAGTAGGATAGGGAAGGAAGGGAGAGAAGGAGAGAAGGAAAGGGGGGGCGCCCCCTCTAATTCAGATTGGGCTTGGGGGGCACCTTGGCCGCCTCCTCCTCCTTTCCACTATGGCCCATTAAGGCCCATTGACTCCCCGGGGGGTTCCGGTAACCCCCCCGTACTCCGGTATATTCCCGAACTCTCTCGAAACCTTTCCGATGTCCAAACATAGTCATCAAATATATCGATCTTTATGTCTCGACCATTTAGAGACTCCTCGTCATGTCCGTGATCACATCCGGGACTCCGAACTACCTTCGGTACATCAAAACACATAAACTCATAATACCGATCGTCACCGAACGTTAAGCGTGCGGACCCTATGGGTTCGACAACTACGTAGACATGACCGAGACACGTCTCTGGTCAATAACCAATAGCGGAACCTAGATGTTCATATTGGCTCCCACATATTCTACGAAGATCTTTATCGGTCAAACCGCATAACAACATACGTTGTTCCCTTTGTCATCGATATGTTACTTGCCTAAGATTCGATCGTCGGTATCTCAATACCTAGTTCAATCTCATTAATGGAAAGTCTCTTTACTCGTTCTGTAATGCATCATCCCGTAACTAACTCATTAGTTACATTGCTTGCAAGGCTTATAGTGATGTGCATTACCGAGAGGGCCCATAGATACCTCTCCGATACTCGGAGTGACAAATCCTAATCTCGATCCATGCCAACTCAACAAACACCATCAGAGACACCTGTAGATCATACTAATAGTCACCCAGTTATGTTGTGACGTTTGATAGCACACTGAGTGTTCCTCCAGTATTCGGGAGTTCCATGATCTCATAGTCATAGGAACATGTATAAGTTACGGAAAAAGCAATAGCAACAAACTAAACGATCATCGTGCTAAGCTAACAAATGGGTCAAGTCAATCACATCATTCTCTAATGATGTAATCCCGTTAATCAAGTGACAACTCGTGTCTATGGTTAGGAAACATGATCATCATTCATTCAATGAGCTAGTCAAGTAGAGGCATACTAGTGACATTCTGTTTGTCTATGTATTCACACATGTACTAACTTTCCGGTTAATACAATTCTAGCATGAATAATAAACATTTATCATGATATAAGGAAATATAAATAACAACTTTATTATTGCCTCTAATGCATATTTCCTTCAATGTTGATATTAGCTTCGTCGATATTATCTTCGTTGACATTATCTTCATCCATGTCATCTTCAGCATCATCACCCAGATCGAAGGTGACATGCATACCCTCCTGAAAACGATACACCTTGCATAGTGCTGCCCTTCGAGCAACGAAAATGGGAGTAGGTCACCGCATTGTATAGATTTACATTAAAAGCATAACCATGGTGGGTCCTGAGGTGAGCTCTCTTTATCTACATATTCTCATGATCTTTGAAATACAGCTTCTCCAAGACATAACATCTTGCATGGCAGGGGATGAACTAGTCGAATTGTAGAAGTCGGAAATTACATGCTGAAGAAACATAAGTCATGCTTAATTACAATAAAAGACTTGTCGTCGTTGAATACCGTATAAACATTGAAGGTCTTTTCGAGCTTAATATTGAATCGCCGACCGCCTTCCAGGTGAGGCCTGTCGCACAGACCCCGGTCGTCACAGTAGTACTCGCACTCAGGGCTCCTATCATTGCCGGTAGACATTTCTTATTGCCTTACGTAAAGTTTCCAGAGTACGATTAACCTATGGATTTGAAATCACTTCTTATTGCTACCTCTTGAGCATGCGTTGGTTCCGTTGAAGAGGAAAGGGCGATGCGGCAAAGTAGCGTAAGTATTTCCCTCGGTTTTTGAGAACCAAGGTATCAATCCAGTAGGAGACCACGCGCGAGTCACCTCATACCTACACAAACAAATAATAGCCTCGCAACCAATGCGATAAAGGGGTTGTCAATCCCTTCACGACCACTTGCAAGAGTGAGATCTGATAGAGATAATAATAATAAGATAAATATTTTTGGTATTTTTATGATGTAGATTGAAAGTAAAGATTGCAAAATAAATGGTGCCATAAATAGCTAGTTGATGGGAGATTAATATGATGGAAGATAGACCCGGGGGCCATAGGTTTCTCTCAAGATAGCATAAGTATTACGGTGGGTGAACAAATTATTGTCGAGCAATTGATAGAATTGAGCATAGTTATGAGAATATCTAGGTATGATCATGTATATAGGCATCACGTCCGTGACAAGTAGACCGACTCCTTCCTGCATCTACTACTATTACTCCACACATCGACCGCTATCCAGCATGCATCTAAAGTATTAAGTTCATAAGAATGGAGTAACGCTTTAAGCAAGATGACATGATGTAGAGGAATAAACTCATGCAATATGATATAAACCCCATCTTTTCATCCTCGATGACAACCATACAATACGTGTCATTTCCCCTACTGTCACTGGGATCGAGCACCGCAAGATTGAACCCAAAGCTAAGCACTTCTCCAATTGCAAGAAAGATCAATCTAGTAGGCCAAACCAAACTGATAATTCGAAGAGACTTGCAAAGATAACCAATCATACATAAAAGAATTCAGAGAATATTCAAATATTTTTCATAGATAATCTTGATCATAAACCTACAATTCATCGGATCTCGACAAACACACCGCAAAAGAAGATTACATCGAATAGATCTCCAAGAGAATCAAGGAGAACTTTGTATTGAGATCCAAAGAGAGAGAAGAAGCCATCTAGCTAATAACTATGGACCCGAAGGTCTGAGGTAAACTACTCACACATCATCGGAGAGGCTATGGTGTTGATGTAGAAGCCCTCTGTGATCAATGCCCCCTCCGACGGAGCGCCGGAAAAGGCCCCAAGATGGGATCTCACGGGTATAGAAGGTTGCGGTGGTGGAATTAGGTTTTTGTGCTGATCCTCGATGTTTCCAGGGTACGTAGGTATATATAGGAGGAAGAAGTAGGTCGGTGGAGCCATGAGGGGCCCACGAGGGTGGAGGGCGCGCCCAGGGGGGTAGGCGGGCCCCCTGCCTCGTGGCCTCCTTGTTGGTTGCTTGACGTCCACTCCAAGTCCTCTGGATCACGTTTGTTCCAAAAATCACGCCCCCGAAGGTTTCATTCCATTTGGAGTCCGTTTGATATTCTTTTTCTGCGAAACACTGAAATAGGCAAGAAAACAACAATTTGGGCTGGGCATCCGGTTAATAGGTTAGTCCCAAAATAATATAAAAGTGTATAAATAAGCCCATTAAACATCCAAAACAGAATATATAATAGCATGGAGAAATCAAAAATTATAGATACGTTGGAGACGTATCAAGCATCCCCAAGCTTAATTCCTGCTCGTCCTCGAGTAGGTAAATGATAAAAACAGAATTTTTGATGTGGAATGCTTAATTTCTCAATGTAATTTTCTTTATTGTGGCATGAATGTTCAGATCCGAAAGATTCAAGATAAAAGTTTAATATTGGCATAAAAATAATAATACTTCAAGCATACTAACTAAGCGATCATGTCTTCTCAAAATAACATGGCCAAAGAAAGTTCATCCCTACAAAATCATATAGTTTGGTCATGCTCCATTTTCGTCACACAAGAATGCTCTCATCATGCACAACCCCGATGACAAGCCAAGCAATTGTTTCATACTTTAGTAATCTCAAACTTTTTTCAACTTTCACGCAATACATGAGCGTGAGCCATGGATATAGCACTATGGGTGAAATCGAATATAATGAAGGGGGTTATGTGGAGAAGACAAAAAAGGAGAAAGTCTCACATTGATGCGGCTAATCAATGGGCTAGGGAGATGCCCATCAATTGATGTTAATGCAAGGAGTAGGGATTGCCGTGCAATGGATGCACTAGAGCTATAAATGTATGAAAGCTCAACAAAAGAAACTAAGTGGGTGTGCATCCAACTTGCTGCTACCTCTTGAGCACTGCGTTGGTTTTCCCTTGAAGAGGAAAGGGTGATGCAGCAAAGTAGCATAAGTATTTCCATCAGTTTTTGAGAACCACGGTATCAATCCAGTAGGAGGCCGCGCACGAGTCCCTCGCACCTACACAAACAAATAAATCCTCGCAACCAACGTGACAAGGGGTTGTCAATCCCTACACGGTCACTTATGAGAGTGAGATCTGATAGATATGACAAGATAATATTTTTGGTATTTTTAAGATAAAGATGCAAAGTAAAATAAATGGCAAAGGAAATAACTAAGTATTGGAAGATTAATATGATGGAAGATAGACCCGAGGGCCATAGGTTTCACTAGTTGCTTCTCTCAAGAGCATAAGTATTTAAGGTGGGTGAACAAATTACTGTTGAGCAATTGACAGAATTGAGCATAGTTATGAGAATATCTAGGTATGATCATGTATATAGGCATCATGTCCGAGACAAGTAGACCGACTCCTGCCTGCATCTACTACTATTACTCCACACATCGACCGCTATCCAGCATGCATCTAGAGTATTAAGTTCAAGAGAACAGAGTAACGCTTTAAGCAAGATGACATGATGTAGAGGGATAAACTCATGCAATATGATATAAACCCCATCTTGTTATCCTCAATGGCAACAATACAATACGTGCCTTGCTGCCCCTACTATCACTGGGAAAGGACACCGCAAGATTGAACCCAAAGCTAAGCACTTCTCCCATTGAAAGAAAGATCAATCTCGTAGGCCAAACCAAACTGATAATTCGAAGAGACTTGCAAAGATAATCAATCATACATAAAAGAATTCAGAGAAGATTCAAATATTGTTCATAGATAAACTTGATCATAAACCCACAATTCATCAGTCTCAACAAACACACCGCAAAAGAAGATTACATCGAATAGATCTCCACAAGAGAGGGGAGAACTTTGTATTGAGATCCAAAAAGAGAGAAGAAGCCATCTAGCTAATAACTATGGACCCGTAGGTCTGAAGTAAACTACTCACACTTCATCAGAGGGGCTATGGTGTTGATGTAGAAGCCCTCCGTGATCGATGCCCCCTTCGGCGGAGCTCCGGAAAAGTCCCAAGATGGGATCTCGTGGATACAGAAAGTTACGGCGGTGGAATTAGGGTTTTGGCTCCGTATCTGGTAGTTTGGGGGTACGTAGGTATATATAGGAGGAAGGAGTACGTCGGTGGAGCAACAGGGGGCCCACGAGGGTGGAGGGCGCGCCTGGGGGGGGGGTAGGCGCGCCCCCTACCTCGTGCCTTCCTTGTTGATTGCTTGACGTAGGGTCCAAGTCTTCTGGATCATGTTCGTTCCGAAAATCACGTTCCCGAAGGTTTCATTCCGTTTGGACTCCGTTTGATATTCTTTTTCTGCGAAACCCTAGAATAGGCAACAACAATTCTGGGCTGGGCCTCCGGTTAATAGGTTAGTCCCAAAAATAATATAAAAGTGTATAATAAATCCCAATAATGTCCAAAACAGAATATAATATAGCATGGAACAATAAAAAAATATAGATACGTTGGAGACGTATCAAGCATCCCCAAGCTTAATTCCTGCTCGTCCTCGAGTAGGTAAATGATAAAAACTGAATTTTTGATGTGGAATGCTACTTGGCATAATTTCAATGTAATTCTTCTTAATTGTGGTATGAATATTCAGATCCGAAAGATTCAAGACAAAAGTTCAATATTGACATAGAAATAATAATACTTCAAGCATACTAACTAAGCAATTACGTCTCTTCAAAATAACATGGCCAAAGAAAGTTATCCCTACAAAATCATATAGTCTGGCTATGCTCTATCTTCACCACACAAAGTATTTAAATCATGCAGAACCCCGGTGACAAGCCAAGCAATTGTTTCATACTTTTGGTGTTCTCAAACTTTTTCAATCTTCACGCAATACATGAGCATCAGCCATGGACATAGCACTTTAGGTGGAATAGAATGGTGGTTGTGGAGGAGACGAAAAAGGGGGAAGATAGTCTCACATCAACTAGGCGTATCAACGGGCTATGGAGATGCCCATCAATAGATATCAATGTGAGTGAGTAGGGATTGCCATGCAACGGATGCACTATAGCTATAAGTATATGAAAGCTCAACAAAAGGAACTAAGTGGGTGTGCATCCAACTCGCTTGCTCACAAAGACCTAGGGCATTTTGAGGAAGCCCATCATTGGAATATACAAGCCAAGTTCTATAATGAAAAATTCCCACTAGTATATGGAAGTGATAACATAGGAGACTCTCTATTATGAAGATCATGGTGCTACTTTGAAGCACAAGTGTGGTAAAAGGATAGTAGCATTGTCCCTTCTCTCTTTTTCTCTCATATTTTTTTATTTGGGCCTTTTTTATGGCCTCTTTTTTTATTTGGGCTTCTTTGGCCTCTTTTTTATTTTTTTATTTTATTTTTCGTCCGGAGTCTCATCCCGACTTGTGGGGGAATCATAGTCTCCATCATCCTTTCCTCATGTAACATCCCAAATTTTCAATTTGGCATGTTATACATAGATCATCCATGCATATCATGTTTTATTGCTTTTCCGTCCCATAATCCTCGAAATCCTAAGCAGCTCAAGGACCCTCGGAGAGAGTTGGGGATTTCCCGGTCTTCATATTTGATTCTTTTATCAAATAATGAAAAGAGGATTTGATTTTAATTATTTCTCTCCGAAAAATATTTCACATTAAAAATTAAAGAGAGGAGATAATATGGCTTCTCCAAAATAAATGAAATATTGGAGGAAAAATATTAAAATCATTAAATTGATTTTTATTGGATTTTATTCGGATTTTATTTGCATTAGAAAAATTGCATGTTTTTCAAAATTGCATTTTAGGGCCAAGAAAATGTTCATCTTGTTCTGAATATTTTATTTAGACGGTGAAAAATTGTTTTGGCATTTTTTTAGGTTTTTATTTATTTTTTTCTAGGATTTTATTTCGGTCGGCGAAGTTTTTTTTTAAAAAAAGAGGTTCCGCGCCGACTGGGCCTAAGGCCCAGCCGCGCCAGGCCGCCGCCACTCGGACCGGAGTCCGAGTTGGACTCGGCCTCCGCCGCGCCTTGCCCCCTCCTCCAAGTCGCCGCCCTTGCCCATTTATATAAGCCGCCACCCCCGCCCCCAATACCACCACCGCCGCCGCCAACCCTGCCGCCCGCAGCCGCCGCCGCCGCCCGCGCTCGTCGCCGCAGCCGCCGCCGCCTAGCCCCCCCGCCGCCGCCAAGCCCTGCCGCCCTCGCGAGCCGCTGCCCCGCCTCGCTGGAGCCCTCTCGCCGGAGGTAGCCACCGCGCCCCGCCGCCGGTTTTTTTATAAAAACTGTTCGGTTTTTTTGAAAACCCTAGATCCGTTTTTTTTCGGATTCACCGGTTTTTCTCGGTTCTTCCAGTTAGCGGACGTTCGTTCGTACGTTCATTTTAACGAACGGTTTTCGCGCGTTAGTTACAGCTAACGAACGCTCATTCGTTAGTCTGTTCGTGAGTTTTGTTTTATCGGATTTATTTCGCGATTTTTCCGATCGTGATTTCTAATCCGATCTTAGTTTTTGTTTATCTTTTCGCTCGTTTAACGGAATCAGGCGATTCAAGCGCCTGGAGTTTCGTCTCGAAACCCTCTTTCCGTTTAACCAACTCAAACAAGTTTTGCTACTGTAAAATTTGACCTAGTTTCAGATTAATAAACGAAGCTTCTTTCTTTTGCCGTTTGAGTTTCGTTGCTCCGTTTGTTTTGATTCTTTTTGCGAACCGGTGTTCTTAATTTGAACTTTCTTGTCAACCTCTCTTATTTGAGTTTTGCTTGTGCATCGGTGCTTGTTACTTATGTATGTTATTGTTTTGCTTGCGATAGAATTCCCGGAGTGCGAAGCGTGTTACTACGAGTCTCTAGGATTCGTGGATCGTCAGCAAGGCAAGTAACACTTTGATCATATCCCATTATTACCCAGTTTTTATGCATTAGTTCCAATCCTCAAACATTGCATGATTAGGATGTCATTAACTTGTGGGTTGGGAAGTAGTTGCTGAGGTAGAACCTTTTGCCCTGTTACATTCAAACCCTTGGGAGTTACTTCTACGTATTGCTTATTGCTATGCTATGCTCGTAGACGTGGTTTGGGTTTGAGTGAAATTCATGTCAGATGTGAGATTGTTAATTAATGGTTCAACTTAAGGTGGAAACTTAATCAAACAACTGGGTGGATTGAGGCACCTGGGGAACCCAGTGTTGTCTATTTTTTTGGAAATCCCGGGGTACCCGTGTGATCTTCCTATGGACCGCCACCCAGGCTCAAAGGGAACTGAGATGATTCATGCTAGAAACTTCCGTGTGCAGCCACAAGCTATTATGGGCTCTAGCATAGTTGAGTAAGTTACGTGAAGCTCTTGAAGAGGTAGATCAGCAGGTAGTGGGTTTTGTAGGTTTGGTATGGTCTACCCGGAGTAGAGAGTTAACGTTTCTGAAAGACTATGTCTCGGTCATCCGTTTCTCAAACACCATGTAGTGCGAGAAATCCAACGGAGGCGATCGAGTCTTGTGGGGAAAAGAGCGCAAACCTCTGCAGAGTGTACAATCTAATCATGGTTAGCCGTGTCCCCGGTTATGGACAATTTTTGAGTATCTAGTACTTGGGTTATCACATGTATCTCACCATGCTTAATTAATACTGTTGGGATGTTAATTCACTTTAATTGGGATTGAGTTGGGGATACCTTCTCAATGATGTTTCAACCACCATGATAGTAAATTAAAATCTATTCCGTTGTTGTAGGGAAAAATTGGCTTTTCGCAAAACTACAACCATACAGCTTTCCACCAGCCATATATCCATGTAGTGATAGCATTATTCTGTTTCTGCTCTACTATGTTATATTGCCAGCATATTCCATGTGCTGACCCATTTTCGGGCTGCAACGTATTATGTTGCAGACTTTTCAGACGAGGAGTAAGGTTTGTTAGGTCGTTGCCGTGCAGCTCAGCTATGCCGTTGGAGTTGATGGACTCACCTTATCTTCCAAGCCTTCCGCTGTTATCGCATTAGATGGCCTTAAGCCATATTATTGTAATAAGTTCTCTTTGGAGACATTCGATGTAATAGTGTGTGATTTCTACTCTGTTATAAATCCTTCGAGTACTGTGTGTGTCAGCATTACCGATCCAGGGATGACACTGAAGCACAGAGACTTGACCATCTGAGGTCGGGTCGCTACAAGATGGTATCAGAGCACACGCTGAGTGTAGGACACGACCCCTAAGATAAACCCTAGGTCACACTTCTCTTCTCATTTCTGACTCCTCTCCACTTTCTACTCTTTAGGATGACGGAGATGAAGAACAAGTTTGCACAATCGGATGAAGACACACCTTTTGGACGCCACTTGAAGGAAGTCACTAGGTACTTGAACATTGGAATACCAAGCTTCACCGGGACGTACAATGCCACTTTACCTGAAGAGGAGCGCTGGATGATTCAAGTACAAGTTCCAGGAAGGACGTTCTCGCCAACTTCTAAACCCATAGAATTTTCCTTTGACTCACCAACCTGGAGTTTAGGAAAGAGTATGGCAGCTCACATCACCATGGGACGCATTGGAGAAGTTTACAACAGGGAGCTTAAGGACACTATTTACCAAATATGTGGGTGCCGAGACAAGCAATGGGAAGTAATCAGCACTAAGAAGGATAGATCCATTGCAGCTTTCATCCAGGAGTTAAACCAGCACATTCGACGTCAGGAGAACCAGATGTGTGCGGACATGATGGACTTGAAGAAGGCGAAGACTAGGATCATCGAGCTGGAGGAAGAACTCAAGTTTACCCGCGATGGATATGAGGAGGAAATCAAGACCCTACTGGAGAAGAATGACAACTTAGTCAAGAAGATCAGAGTATTCATGGGAGGACCAGCACCAATAGAAGAAGAAGAACCCAAGGAAATACGCCCCGAGGACTACATCATCATCGACGACACCGACTCCAACCCTAGTGATGATGACTTTGAAGACGAAGCTAGAGCAGACATCATGGAGTCTTCCACCGATCAAAATTTCTAGATGACTACCATATATTAGTAGTATTTCCCCCATGTATATAGTAGTAGTGAGCACTTTTGCGATAGTTCTAGACCCTTTATATGCCCTTGCTTGATTGATTGAGTGAAATGATTGTGTTTGTCTCATGTGCATATGGATAGTGTTTTCTCATTAGACCTCTTCTATTCTAAATCTCTCCCATCTAAACCCCTCAGATGCCTCCGAGACGTGACACCGGTTTTGCCTTCCCGCCGGAGCTCACCCAGTTGATCCAGCAGCAGAATGCCTTGATGCAATTGCTAGTTCAGAACCAGGGCAACAACAACAACAACAACAACCCACCGCCAGTGGACAACCTAGCCCATTTTCTAAGGTTACAGCCGCCGGTGTTTTCCAGTAGCACCGAGCCTATAGTTGCTGATGATTGGCTACGCCGAATTGGAAGGGAGTTGAACACCGCAGGTTGCACAGATGCTGAGAAGGTGCGCTTTGCCGCACATCAATTGGATGGACCAGCAGCCTCATGGTGGGAGAATTACACAACCACTTTTCCTATAGCCAATGTCACTTGGGACCAGTTTCAGCAAGCTTTCCGCACAACCCATGTCTCCACTGGAGCTATGCAAATGAAGAAGCGGGAGTTCCGCAACTTACGCCAGGGGAACCGTACTGTGGCTTAGTACGTGGATGAGTTTAGCAAGTTATCTCGCTACGCCCCTGATGATGTGGCCACAGATGCCGCGGAGCAGGAGAAGTTTATGGAAGGGCTGAATGATGAGATGAGCATGCAGTTGATGGTAGCAACCTTCAACAACTACCAGGAGTTGGTAGATAAGGCTCTTATAATTGAAGGGAAACAACAGCAGATTGAGAGCCGCAAGAGAAAGTATGGACAAGGGAAGTATAACTCAGGAGCTCAGCAGAAGCCTCGCCTAACCCCGAACACGGGAGGACTTGTTCACAACCATGGAGGTCACAACCACACTGGAGGAGGATCACATAACCACAGTGGTGCTAAGAATGGGAATGGGAACGGAGCTAACAACAATCAGAACTGCTCCAACCCGTCCACTCCCGCCAAAAGAGACTTAAGTCAGGTTACCTGTTTTAAGTGCGGGAAGACAGGGCACTATGCCAATGATTGCCCCGAAGGAAGGAATGGAAATGGAAATGGAAGCACTGGGAAGAAGCCCAATCCAATCAACAAAGGACAAGTGAACCACGTTAACGTGGAGGAGGTTGAAGAGCAGCCGGACGCGGTAATAGGTAAGTTTTTGGTTAAGTCATTTACCGCTCTTGTTCTTTTCGATATTGGTGCATCGCATTCATACATATCAAGGGGATTCGTGGATAAGTTTAAACTACCAACCCAAACCCTTAGGACCCCTCTTTTAGTGAGTTCACCCAGAGCAGAGTATATGGCTAGCTGATGGTGTGACCAGATACCCTTAACCATTGGTACACATGTTTTTCCGTCCGACCTTATTATCTTGGAGTCACAAGGATTGGATGTGATATTGGGTATGGACTGGATGTCAAAGTTTGGAGGAAGCATTGACAGTGCTAGTAAGTCGATTTATCTCACCACCCCGGAAGGAAAAAGGATTAAGTATGTATCTAGGCATGTGCCTAGGAGGGGTCAAGTGAATGCCCTTACGGGAGTTATTCAGGAGGAAATGCCTGTAATGAAGGATTACCCGGATGTTTTCCCAGAGGAGTTACCAGGCATGCCACCGGACAGAGATATTGAGTTTTTGATAGAGTTGTTACCAGGAACAGGACCAATATCCAAGAGACCCTATCGGATGCCCGCAAATGATCTGGAAGAAATTAAGAAACAGATCAAGGAGTTATTGGAGAAAGGATATATCCGAATAAGTTCATCACCTTGGGGAGCCCCAGTACTTTTGGTTGAGAAGAAGGATAAATCCCTGAGGATGGTTGTTGATTATCGAGCATTGAATGAAGCGATGATTAAGAACAAGTACCCCCTGCCGATGATCAATGATTTGTTTGATCAGTTGCAAGGAGCTAAAGTGTTTTCGAAGATCGACTTGCGATCGGGGTATCATCAGTTGAAGATACGAGAGAAGGACATACCAAAGACGGCATTCACAACGCGATATGGATTATATGAGTACACGGTCATGTCGTTTGGACTGACTAACGCCCCTGCCTATTTCATGAGCATGATGAACAAGGTGTTCATGGAGTATTTGGACAAGTTTGTTGTGGTGTTTATTGATGATATCATGGTATACTCGAAGAACGAGGAGGAGCACAAAGAGCATTTGCGTTTAGTTCTCGAGAAGCTCAGGGAACACCAGTTGTATGCTAAGTTTAGCAAATGCGAGTTTTGGCTGAAGGAAGTCAGATTCCTTGGACATGTTATATCAGGAGAAGGTATAGCAGTAGACCCTAGCAAGGTTTAGTCAGTCACTGAATGGTTGGCACCCACCTCAGTTAGCGAGATCCGCAGTTTTCTTGGACTCGCATGATACTACCGGAGATTCATTGAGAATTTTTCCAAGATTGCAAAACCAATGACTGAACTGTTGAAGAAGGATACCAAGTTTAAATGGACAGAAGATTGTGAAGAAAGTTTCCAGGAGTTGAAGAAACGTTTGACTACAGCCCCAGTGCTAGTACTGCCAGATATACATAAGGAGTTCCAAGTGTATTGCGACGCCTCTCGCTTAGGACTTGGATGTGTGCTTATGCAGGACAGAAGAGTTGTTTCGTATGCCTCACGACAACTAAAACCTCATGAGTTGAATTATGCCACACATGATTTGGAGCTAGCAGCCGTAGTGCATGCGTTGAAGACTTGGAGACATTACCTTATTGGAAACCGTTGTGATGTGTACACGGATCACAAGAGTTTGAAGTACATCTTCACCCAGAAGGAGCTGAACCTTAGGCAGAGGAGATGGTTGGAGCTTATAAAGGATTATGACATGAAGCTACACTATCATCTAGGAAAGGCCAATGCCGTAGCAGATGCATTGAGTCGGAAGAGTTATGCTAATATCCTTGAAAGTAAAGGACTGCCGAAGGAATTAGCAAAGGACATCATGGAACTTCGGTTAGAGATTGTACCTAGAAGGTTCATTGCCACAATGGAGGTTCAGTCGACATTGCTGGACAAGATTCTGGAAGCTCAGAAAGATGATAAAGAGATTGCCGAGATAAAGGAGAAGATGGGCAAAGGAAAGGCCAAAGGTTTTCGTGAGGATGAGCACGATACCCTATGGTTTGAGGACCGAGTTTATGTGCCCAACAACCAGGAGATCAGGAAGTTAATACTTCAAGAGGCCCATGACTCACCATACTCGATACACCCCGGAAACACCAAGATGTATTTGGATTTGAAGGAACGTTTCTGGTGGACTGGTATGAAGAAGGATATTGCCGAGTATGTAGCCGTATGTGATGTATGCCAGAGAGTTAAGGCAGAACATAAGAAGCTAGCAGGACTGTTATAGCCTATGCCGATACCCGAATGGAAGTGGGATAAACTTGGCATGGACTTTATCATCGGATTACCCAGGACTAAAGCAGGATATGATTCCATATGGGTAGTAGTTGATCGTTTGACCAAATTAGCTCACTTCATCCCAGTGAAAACCACCTATACAAGTGCAAAGTTGGCCAAGATCTATATGTCCAGGATCATATGTCTGCATGGAGTTCCGAGGACCATCGTATCGGATCGAGGAACACAGTTTACTTCAAAGTTTTGGCATCAGTTACACCAGACTTTGGGAACGAGATTGGAGTTCAGTACAGCGTTTCACCCGCAGACAGATGGACAGACTGAGAGAGTCAATCAAATTTTGGAGGACATGTTGAGAGCCTGTGCGCTAGATTATGGATCTAGTTGGGATGACAATTTGCCGTATGCAGAGTTCTCATACAATAATAGCTACCAAGCCAGCTTGAAGATGGCACCGTTTGAAGCCCTGTATGGACGCAGGTGCAGAACACCGTTGATGTGGGATGAGGTAGGAGACCGATAGTTGTTTGGACCAAACTTGATTAAAGAATATGAGGAGAAGGTAAAACTGATCCGAGACCGACTGAAGATTGCTCAGTCCAGGCAGAAGAGTTACGCAAACTCAAAACGCAAGGAGGTAACCTACGAAATTGGAGATAGAGCATATCTGCGAGTATCGCCCTTGCGAGGAGTGAAACGTTTTAGAGTTAAAAGGAAAGTTAGCCCCGAGATTTGTAGGACCGTATCGCATTTTGGAACGGATGGGAGAAGTCGCCTACAAGTTGGAGTTACCTGAGGGATTGTCAGGAGTCCAGGATGTGTTCCACGTTTCACAACTGAAGAAGTGTCATGCTGAGATGGCAGAAATACCATTAAGAGATACAGTACCCTTGGAGGCGATTCAGTTGGACAGTGATTTGACTTACGAGGAGAAGCCAGTTAAGATTCTTGAGTTTGCCAGCAGAGTCACCCGCAGTAAGGTTATCAAGTTTTGTAAAGTTCAGTGGAACCACCATACCGAGGATGAAGCTACCTGGGAACGAGAGGATGATCTCCGCAAGGACCACCCATACCTATTTTCTAGCCAACCCGAATCTCGAGGGCGAGATTCATCTTAAGGGGGGTAGGTTATACATATTTTCAATTTGGAATGTTATACATAGATCATCCATGCATATCATGTTTTATTGCTTTTCCATTCCGTAATCCTCGAAATCCTAAGCAGCTCAAGGACCCTCAGAGAGAGTTGGGGATTTCCTGGTCTTCATATTTGATTCTTTTATCAAATAATGAAAAGAGGATTTGATTTTAATTATTTCTCTCCAAAAAATATTTCACATTAAAAATTAAAGAGAGGAGATAATATGACTTCTCCAAAATAAATGAAATATTGGAGGAAAAATATTAAAATCATTAAATTGATTTTTATTGGATTTTATTCGGATTTTATTTGCATTAGAAAAATTGCATGTTTTTAAAAATTGCATTTTAGGGCCAAGAAAATGTTCATCTTGTTCTAAATATTTTATTTAGACGGCGAAAAATTGTTTTGGCATTTTTTTAGGTTTTTATTTATTTTTTTCTAGGATTTTATTTCGGTCGGCGAAGTTAAAAAAAAGAGGTTCCGCGCCGACTCGGCCTAAGGCCCAGCCGCGCCAGGCCGCCAGCTCCTGCGGCGCGCCGCCACCGCCGCCGCCACTCGGACCAGAGTCCGAGTTGGACTCCGCCTCCGCCGCGCCTTGCCCCCTCCTCCAAGTCGCCGCCCCCGCCCCTTTATATACGCCGCCACCCCCGCCCCCAACACCACCACCACCGCCGCCAACCCTGCCGCCCGCAGCCGCCGCCGCCCGCGCTCGCCGCCGCAACCGCCGCCTAGCCCCGCCGCCGATGCCAAGCCCCGCCGCCCTCGCGAGCCGCTGCCCCGCCTCGCTGGAGCACTCTCGTCGGAGGTAGCCACCGCGCCCCGCCGCGGGCTTTTTTTTATAAAAACTGTTCGTTTTTTTTGAAAACCCTAGATCCGTTTTTTTTTCGAATTCGCCGGTTTTTCTCGGTTCTTCCAGTTAGCGGACGTTCGTCCGTACGTTCGTTTTAACGAACGATTTTCGCCCGTTAGTTACATTTAACGAACGCTCATTCGTTAGTCTGTTCATGAGTTTTCTTTTATCGGATTTATTCCGCGATTTTTCCGATCGTGATTTCTAATCCGATCTTAGTTTCTGTTTATCTTTTCGCTCGCTTAACGGAATTAGGCGATTCAAGCGCCTGGAGTTTCGTCTCGAAACCCTCTTTCCGTTTAACCAACTCAAACAAGTTTTCCTACTGTAAAATTTGACCTAGTTTCAGATTAGTAAATGAAGCTTCTTTCTTTCGCCGTTTGAGTTTCGTTGCTCCGTTTGTTTTGATTCTTTTTGCGAACCGGAGTTCTTAATTTGAACTTTCTGGTCAACATCTCTTATTTGAGTTTTGCTTATGCATCGTTGCTTGTTACTTATGTATGTTATTGTTTGCTTGCGATAGAATTCCCGGAGTGCGAAGCGTGTTACTACGAGTCTCTAGGATTCGCGGATCGTCAGCAAGGCAAGTAACACTTTGATCATATCCCATTATTACCCAGTTTTTATGCATTAGTTCCAATCCTCAAACATTGCATGATTAGATGTCATTAACTTGTGGGTTGGTAAGTAGTTGCTGAGGTAGAACCTATTGCCCTGTTACATTCAAACCCTTGGGAGTTACTTCTACGTATTGCTTATTGCTATGCTATGCTCGTAGACGTGGTTTGTGTTTGAGTGAAATTCATGTCAGATGTGAGATTGTTAATTAATGGTTCAACTTAAGGTGGCAACTTAATCAAACAACTAGGTGGATTGAGGCACCCGGGGAACCCAGTGTTGTCTGTTTTTTTGGAAATCCCGGGGTACCCGTGTGATCTTCCTATGGACCACCACCCAGGCTCAAAGGGAACTGAGATGATTCATGCTAGAAACTTCCGTGTGCATCCACAAGCTATTATGGGCTCTAGCATAGTTGAGTAAGTTACGTGAAGCTCTTGAAGAGGTAGATCAGCAGGTAGTGGGTTTTGTAGGTTTGGTATGGTCTACCCGGAGTAGAGAGTTAACGTTTCTGAAAGACTGTGTCTCGGTCATCCGTTTCTCAAACACCATGTAGTGCGAGAAATCCAACGGAGGCGATCGAGTCTTGTGGGGAAAAGTGCGCAAACCTCTGCAGAGTGTACAATCTAATCATGGTTAGCCGTGTCCCCGTTTATGGACAATTCTTGAGTATATAGTACTTGGGTTATCACATGTATCTCACCATGCTTAATAATACTGCTGGGATGTTAATTCACTTTAATTGGGATTGAGTTGGGGATACCTTCTCAATGATGTTTCAACCACCATGATAGTAAATTAAAATCTATTCCGTTGTTGTAGGGAAAAATTGGCTTTTCGCAAAACTACAACCATACAGCTTTCCACCAGCCATATATGCATGTAGTGATAGCATTATTCTGTTTCTGCTCTACTGTGTTATATTGCCAGCATATTCCATGTGCTGACCCGTTTTCGGGCTGCAACATATTATGTTGCAGACTTTTCAAACGAGGAGTAAGGTTCGTTAGGTCGTTGCCGTGCAACTCAACTATGCCGTTGGAGTTGATGGACTCACCTTATCTTCCAAGCCTTCCGCTGTTATCGCATTAGATGGCCTTAAGCCATATTATTGTAATAAGTTCTCTTTGGAGACATTCGATGTAATAGTGTGTGATTGCTACTCTGTTATAAATCCTTCGAGTACTGTGTGTGTCAGCATTACCGATCCAGGGATGACACTGAAGCACAGAGACTTGACCATCTGAGGTCGGGTCGCTACAGCTCACTTGGGACAATGCTCTAAAAATGATGATCATCACACTTTTATTTACTTACAACTCAACAATTACAACTCAATACTTAGAACAAAATATGACTCTATGTGAATGCCTCCGGCGGTGTACCGGGATATGCAATGAATCAAGAGTGACATGTATGAAAGAATTATGAACGGTGGCTTTGCCACAAATACAATGTCAACTACATGATCATGCAAAGCAATATGACAATGATGGAGCGTGCCATAGTAAATGGAACGGTGGAAAGTTGCATGGCAATATACCTCGGAATGGCTATGGAAATGCCATGATAGGTAGGTATGGTGGCTATTTTGAGGAAGGTATATGGTGGGTGTATGATACCGGCGAAAGGTGCGCGGTATTAGAGAGGCTAGCAATGGTGGAAGGAAGAAAAGTGCGTATGATCCATGTACTCAACCTTAGTTATAAAGAACTCATATACTTATTGCAAAAATCTACAAGTTATCAAAGCAAAGTATTACGCGCATGCTCCTAGGGGGATAGATTGGTAGGAAAATACCATCGCTCGTCCCCTACCGCCACTCATAAGGAAGACAATCAATAAATAAATCATGCTCCAACTTCATCACATAACGGTTCACCATACGTGCATGCTACGGGAATCACAAACTTTAACACAAGTATTTCTCAAATTCACAACTACTCGACTAGCATGACTCTAATATTACCATCTCCATATCTCAAAACAATTATCAAATATCAAACTTCTCATAGTATTCAACACACTCATAAGAATTTTTTTATTAATCTTGAATGCCTAACACAATTAAAGAAAATTACCATGCTGTTTTGTAGGACTCTCAAAATAATCTAAGACAAGCATGAGAGAACAATAGTTTCTATAAAACAAATCCACCGACGTGCTCTAAAAGATATAAGTGAAGCACTAGAGCAAAAACTATATAACTCAAAAGATATAAGTGAAGCACATAGAGTATTCTAACAATTTCCGAATCATGTGTCTCTCTCTCAAAAGGTGTGTACAGCAAGGTTTATTGTGGAAAACTAACAAATAAAGACTCAAATAATACAAGACGCTCCAAGTAAAACACATATCATGTGGTAAATAAAAATATAGCTCCAAGTAAAGTTACCGATGGAAGTAGACGAAAGAGGGGATGCCTTCCGGGGCATCCCCAAGCTTTGGCTTTTAGGTGTCCTTATATTATCTTGGGGTGCCATGGGCATCCCAAAGCTTACTCTTTCCACTCCTTGTTCCACAATCCATCAAATCTTTTACCCAAAACTTGAAAACTTCACAACACAAAACTTTAGAAAATCTCGTGAGCTCCGTTAGCGAAAGAAAACAAAACACCACTTCAAGGTACTGTAATGAACTCATTATTTATTTATATTTTTGTTAAACCTACTGTATTCCAACTTCTCTATGGTTTATAAACTATTTTACTAGCCATAGATTCATCAAAATAAGCAAACAACACACGAAAAAACAAAATCTGTCAAAAACAGAACAGTCTGTAGTAATCTGTAGCTAACGCAAGATCTGGAACTCCAAAAATTCTAAAATAAATTTATGGACGTGAGGAATTTATCTATTAATCATCTGCAAAAAGAATTAACTAAATATCGTTTTCCAAATAAAAATGGCAGCAATTCTCGTGAGCGCTAAAGTTTCTGTTTTTTACAGCAAGATTAAAAAGACTTTCCCCAAGTCTTCCCAATGGTTCTACTTGGCACAAACACTAATTAAACACAAAAAACACAACCAAAAAAGAGGCTAGATAAATTATTTATTACTAAACAGGAGAAAAAATCAAGGAATAAAAATAAAATTGGGTTGCCTCCCAACAAGCGCTATCGTTTAACGCCCCTAGCTAGGCATAAAAGCAAGGATAGATCTAGGTATCTTTAGTCGGTAGTTCTTTAATGAGACATCTTTCACCTTTAGGAGTTTCTTTCGTTTTATCAATAATCAAACTTCTTGGCACAAGATAAAAAAAATCATTAATAGTAAATGGTTCCTTAATGATAGCAAAAAGATTAGGATGAATACTTATAGATTTGAGATCCGCAGTTTATGTGCTAGAGGATTCACCCTTATTTTTAGGAACATACATAAGCTTGGCAATTTTAGTTGAAGGACTTGGAGTATTCTTTACGGAAGAAAAAGTGGTTCCCAAGTTGGTAATGATACCCTCAAGTTTATCGATTCTAGTGGAATCATGATTTATTCTTTCATTAACTATAGGTTCCTTCTCTTTAATATTTTCAAAGTTACTCCTACTTTAGATCCATATTGGGTAATTTGGTTGTGGATCTTTTTATCGAAATTTTAAATTAACTCAACGGTAGCAACTTTATTTTCAATAATTTCAAGTTTTTGCATTACATGCTCCAAACTTAACATAGTTCCATTAACCAAAAGAGGGGATGAGCCAAACAAATCTATCATAGCATTATAGGAATCGAAAATGTGGCTACCCAAGAAATTCCCTCCGACAATGGTATCAAGGACATATCTGTGCCAAGGAATAGCACCTACATAAAAATTGCGGAGAAGAATAGAAGTAGATTGCTTCCTGGTAGATCTATTTTGAGCATTGCAAATTCTATACCAAGCGTCTTTTAGGTTTTCTCCTTCCCTTTGCTTAAAATTAAGAACTTCATTTTCGGGAGACAATGGAGAAGATAGGGGACTAGCCATAATGACACGCAAGCAATCCAACACACAAGCGAACAAGAAACGGCCAAACGGGCAAAAGGAGGCAAATAGAGAAAGAGAGGGAGGATGGAGAGAGAGGGCGAATAAAACGGCAAGGGTGAAGTGCGGGAGAGGAAAACGAGAGGAAAATGGCAAATAATGTAATACGGGAGATAAGGGTTTGTGATGGGCACTTGGTATGTCTTGACTTGCAACAGCGCCACAAATCACTCGTTGTCGGGAGTCAAATCTTGACTTGTCTTGCACGAACCTCCCCGGCAACGGCGCCAGTAATCCTTCTTGCTACCTCTTGAGCACTGCGTTGGTTTTCCCTTGAAGAGGAAAGGGTGATGTAGCAAAGTAGCGTAAGTATTTCCCTCAGTTTTTGAGAACCAAGGTCTCAATCTAGTAGGAGGTCGTGCACGAGTCCCTCGCAACTACACAAACAAATAAATCCTCGCAACCAACGCGATAAGGGGTTGTCAATCCCTACATGGTCACTTACGAGAGTGAGATCTGATAGATATGATAAGATAATATTTTTGGTATTTTTATGATAAAGATGCAAAGTAAAATAAATGGCAAAGGAAATAACTAAGTATTGGAAGATTAATATGATAGAAGATAGACCTGGGGGCCATAGGTTTCACTAGTGGCTTCTCTCAAGAGCATAAGTATTTAAGGTGGGTGAACAAATTACCGTTGAGCAATTAACAAAATTGAGCATAGTTATGAGAATATCTAGGTATGATCATGTATATAGGCATCACGTCCGAGACAAGTAGACTGACTCCTGCCAGCATCTACTACTATTACTCCACACATCGACTGCTATCCAGCATGCATCTAGAGTATTAAGTTCAAGAGAACAGAGTAACGCTTTAAGCAAGATGACATGATGTAGAGGGATAAACTCATGCAATATGATATAAACCCCATCTTGTTATCCTCGATGGCAACAATACAATACGTGCCTTGTTGCCCCTACTGTCACTGGGAAAGGACACCGCAAGATTGAACCCAAAGCTAAGCACTTCTCCCATTGCAAGAAAGATCAATCTAGTAGGCCAAACCAAACTGATAATTCGAAGAGACTTGCAAAGATAACCAATCATACATAAAAGAATTCAGAGAAGATTCAAATATTGTTCATAGATAAACTTGATCATAAACCCACAATTCATCGGTCTCAACAAACACACCGCAAATGAAGATTACATCGAATAGATCTCCACAAGAGAGGGGGAGAACTTTGTATTGAGATCCAAAAAGAGAGAAGAAGCCATCTAGCTAATAACTATGGACCTGTAGGTCTGAAGTAAACTACTCACACTTCATTGGAGGGGCTATGGTGTTGATGTAGAAGCCCTCCGTGATCGATGCCCCCTCCGGCTGAGCTCCGGAAAAGGCCCCAAGATGGGATCTCGTGGATACAGAAAGTTATGGCGGTGGAATTAGGGTTTTGGCTCCGTATCTGGTAGTTTGGGGGTACGTAGGTATATGTAGGAGGAAGGAGTACGTCGGTGGAGCAACAGGGGGCCCACGAGGGTGGAGGGCGCGCCTGGGGGGGGGGTAGGCGTGCCCCCTACCCAAGTCTTCTGGTTCATGTTCGTTCTGAAAATCACGTTCCCGAAGGTTTCATTACGTTTGGACTCCGTTTGATATTCTTTTTCTGCGAAACCCTAAAATAGGCAAAAAAACAGCAATTCTAGGCTGGGCCTCCGGTTAATAGGTTAGTCCCAAAAATAATAAAAGTGTATAATAAAGCCCAATAATATCCAAAACAGAATATAATATAGCATGGAACAATCAAAAATTATAGATACGTTGGAGACGTATCACTTGCTTGCTCACGAAGGCCTAGGGCACTTGAGGAGACCCATTGTTGGAATATACAAGCCAAGTTCTATAATGAAAATTTCCCACTAGTATATGAAAATGACAAAACAAGAGACTCTCTATCATAAAGATCATGGTGCTACTTTGAAGCACAAGTGTGGAAAAAGGATAGTAGCATTGGCCCTTTTTTGGGCCTTCCTTTTTTATTTGGCCTTTCTCTTCTTCTTTTTTTGGGGACAATGCTCTATTAATGATGATCATCACACTTCTATTTATTTATTTACAACTCAATGATTACAACTCGATACTAGAACAAGATATGACTCTATATGAATGCCTTCGATGGTGTACCGGGATGTGCGATGACTCATGAGTGACATGTATGAAAGAATTATGAATGGTGGCTTTGCCACAAATATGATGTCAACTACATGATCATGCAAGACAACATGACAATGATGATGCGTGTCATAATAAATGGAATGGTGGAAAGTTGCATGGCAATATATCTCGGAATGGTTATGGAAATGCCATAATAGGTAGGTATGGTGGCTGTTTTGAGGAAGATATAAGGAGGTTTATGTGTTATAGAGCGTATCGTATCACGGGGTTTGGATGCACCGGTGAAGTTTGCACCAACTCTCATGGTGAGAAACGGCATTGCATGGTACCGAAGAGGCTAGCAATGATGGAAGGGTGAGAGTGCGTATAATCCATGGACTCAACATTAGTCGTAAAGAACTCACATACTTATTGCAAAAATCTACAAGTCATCAAAAACCAAGTATTACGCGCATGCTCCTAGGGGGATAGATTGGTAGGAAAAGACCATCGCTTGTCCCCGACCGCCACTCATAAGGAAGACAATCAAATAACACCTCATGTTTCAAATTTGTTACACAACGGTTACCATACATGCATGCTACGGGACTTGCAAACTTCAACACAAGTATTTCTCAAATTCACAACTACTCAACTAGCATAACTTTAATATCACTATCTCCATATCTCAAAACAATCATCAAGTATCAAACTTCTCTTAGTATTCAATGCACTTATATGAAAGTTTCTTATAATATCAAAAGCAAATTACCATGATGTTCTAAAGGACTCTCAAAATAATATAAGTTAAGCATGAGAGATCCATTATTTCTATAAAATGAAACCACCACTGTGCTCTAAAAGATATAAGTGAAGCACTAGAGCAAAAACTATATAGCTCAAAAGATATAAGTGAAGCACATAGAGTATTCTAATAAATTCTGATTCATGTGTGTCTCTCTCAAAAGGTGTGTACAGCAAGGATGATTGTGTTAAACTAAAAAGCAAAGACTCAAATCATACAACACGCTCCAAGCAAAACACATATCATGTGGTGAATAAAAATATAGCTCCAAGTAAAGTTACCGATGAACGAAGACAAAAGGGGGGATGCCTTCCGGGGCATCCCCAAGCTTAGGATTTTTGGCGTCCTTGGATTTTACCTTGGGGTGCCTTGGGCATCCCCAATCTTAGGCTCTTGCCACTCCTTGTTCGATAATCCATCAAATCTTTACCCAAAACTTGAAAACTTCACAACACAAAACTTAACAGAAAATCTCGCGAGCTCCGTTAGCAAAAGAAAACAAAACACCACTTCAAGGTACTGTAATGAACTCATTATTTATTTATATTGGTATCAAACCTACTGTATTCCAACTTTTCTATGGTTTATAAACTCCGTTACTAGCCATAGATTCATCAAAATAAGCAAACAACACACGAAAAACAGAATCTGTCAAAAACAGAACAGTCTGTAGTAATCTGTATCAAACACATACTTCTGGAACCCCAAAAATTCTAAAATAAATTGATGGACGTGAGGAATTTATCTATTAATCATCTTAAAAAATAATTAACTAAATATCACTCTCCAATAAAAAATGGAAGCAATTCTCGCGAGCGCTAAAGTTTCTGTTTTTTACAGCAAGATCAAAAAGACTTTCCCCAAGTCTTCCCAACGGTTCTACTTGGCACAAACACTAATTAAACACAAAAAACACAACCAAAACAGAGGCTAGATAAATTATTTATTTATTACTAAACAGGAACAAAAAGCAAGGAATATAAATAAAATTGGGTTGCCTCCCAACAAGCGCTATCGTTTAACGCCCCTAGCTAGGCATAAAAGCGAGGATAGATCTAGGTATTGCCATGAATGATAAGGTAAATCGCGAAAACTCATCTCATACTCCCTACGTCCAGCAGCAAGTTTCCTTTGTGGCAATCAAAAGTAATCAAAAGGGGTAAATTTAATGGGACAAAAGTCCCCAAGATCAAGCTCGGGAGGTATTGGTTCCTCCTTTGGCCCCTCATATTGCACAACCAATTCATCATTATAAGCATTCTTTTGGCAAAAAGTCATGAGTCTTTGTTCAAGGGAAAAACCCAGCCCATTATTCTGGATAGCAAAATTATCATTAAATTCAGAGACCCTATCAACAAGAACATCGGTAGGAACCTTTTTCTAAGGTTTTCATTAAAAGCAACATGATCTAAGGATCGTAAGCGCATAATGTCTTCTTGATAAAAAGGGATTGCTTCTATGGGAGGACGGCCGGCATCCACCCTATAATGCACAAAAATTTCATTGGCCTCTTTTATTATAAATCTGAACTCATGAGCTAAAAAGATGGTCGTTGCTCACTTAACAGAAGAATGCTCAATATTAGAAAATTCTAGGAAAATCCTTTGTATGGAAGGATGCATATGTAAAAATTGTCTTTCAAGTTCAACTATGAGCAAAGATATAGCATCCGCGAGACTACTAGTTTTATGAAGAATACACCCGCTCATGGTGGGCAAAGAACCGGCACAAGTAAAGAAATCTTGAATAACTCCCATCCCAATAATATTACTGCTACCAATCCGAAACCTTTTAGTGTGTAAAATAGTAGGATTTTCAAGAGGATCATCAATAGCATCAAAGTTTTCCATATTATTATCCTTATCAATGATAACCTCCCCAGTTTCAGACATGAAGGCAACAAATTGCAAAAATAATGAGCACACAGAAGGCAGGAAGGAAAAAGAGGCGAACGAGAAAGAGAGAAAATAAAACGGCAAGGGTGAAGTGGGTGAGAGGAAAATGAGAGGCAAATGGCAAATAATGTAATGCGAAGGGTAAGAGTTGTGATGGGTACTTGGTATGTCTTGACTTGGCGTAGATCTCCCCGGCAACGGCGCCAGAAATCCTTCTTGCTACCTCTTGAGCATGCGTTGGTTTTCCCTTGAAGAGGAAAGGGTGATGCAGCAAAGCAGCGTAAGTATTTCCCTCAGTTTTTGAGAACCAAGGTATCAATCCAGTAGGAGACCACGTGCGAGTCACCTCATACCTACACAAACAAATAAGAACCTCGCAACCAACACAATAAAGGGGTTGTCAATCCCTTGACGGCCACTTGCAAGAGTGAGATCTGATAGTGATAATAATAATAAGATAAATATTTTTGGTATTTTTATGATGTAGATTGAAAGTAAAGATTGCAAAATAAATGGTGCCAGAAATAGCTAGTTGACGGGAGATTAATATGATGGAAGATAGACCCGAGGCCATAGGTTTCACTAGTGGCTTCTCTCAAGATAGCATAAGTATTACGCTGGGTGAACAAATTACTGTCGAGCAATTGATAGAATTGAGCATAGTTATGAGAATATCTAGGTACGATCATGTATATAGGCATCACGTCCGTGACAAGTAGACCGACTCCTACCTGCATCTACTACTATTACTCCACACATCGACTGCTATCCAGCATGTATCTAGAGTATTAAATTCATAAGAACGGAGTAACACTTTAAGCAAGATGACATGATGTAGAGGGATAAACTCATACAATATGATATAAACCCCATCTTTTTATCCTCGTTGGCAACAATACAATACGTGTCGTTTCCCCTACTGTCACTGGGATCGAGCACCGCAAGATTGAACCCAAAGCTAAGCACTTCTCCCATTGCAAGAAAGATCAATCTAGTAGGCCAAACCAAACTGATAATTCAAAGAGACTTGCAAAGATAACCAATCATACATAAAAGAATTCAGAGAAGATTCAAATATTATTCATAGATAATCTTGATCATAAACCCACAATTCATCGGATCTCGACAAACACACCACAAAAGAAGATTACATCGAATAGAACTCCAAGAGAATCGAGGAGAACTTTGTATTGAGATCCAAAGAGAGAGAAGAAGCCATCTAACTAATAACTATGGACCCGAAGGTCTGAGGTAAACTACTCACACATCATTGGAGAGGCTATGGTGTTGATGTACAAGCCCTCCGTGATCAATGCCCCCTCCGGCTGAGCGCTAGAAAAGGCCCCAAGATGGGATCTCACGGGTACAGAATGTTGCGGCGGTGGAATTAGGTTTTCGTGGTGCTCCTCGATGTTTTCGGGGTACGTAGGTATATATAGGAGGAAGAAGTAGGTCGGTAGAGCCACGAGGGTGGAGGGCGCGCCCAGGGGGTATGCGCGCCCCCTGCCTCGTGGCCTCCTTGATGGTTGCTTGACGTCCACTCCAAGTCCTCTAGATCACGTTTGTTCCTAAAATCACGCTCCCGAAGGTTTCATTCCGTTTGGACTCCGTTTGATATTCTTTTTCTGCGAAACACTGAAATAGGCAAAAAACAACAATTTGGGCTGGGCCTCCGGTTAATAGGTTAGTCCCAAAAATAATATAAGTGTATAAATAAGCCCATTAAACATCCAAAACAGAATATATAGTAGCATGGAGCAATCAAAAATTATAGATACGTTGGAGACGTATCACTTATATACCTGGTATTGGCCATAATTTACAAGAACATTCTGTAGTATTAGTAAGAGGTGGAAGGGTTAAGGATTTACCCGGTGTGAGATATCGCATTATTCGAGGAACCCTGGATGTTGTCACAGTAAAGAATCGTCAACAAGGGCGTTCTAGTGCGTTGTAGATTCTTATCCAAGACTTGTATCATTTGATGATGCCATGTGAATCTCTAGAAACATGTCAAGTGTATGGCTAACCCAATAACAAAAGTTTCGTAAGGGGACTGATTCAAATATTAAAGTTCTGAAATTCAATATATGTACTACAAAAATTAAATTAGATCATTATTATTCATCATGGGTTGACTATCGGTCCGTCGGGTCTTTTCATGAAAACTCTCAGCTCATGTGGTGTATATATTCGACGGTCGGTGATGGTAGCTCCTCCCTTCGTTCCCGAGTGCATTACACCAAAATGTCTACACACGGGAGCGAAGGAGAAGTGACCCCCACGACAATAGTCGGGATCCTTCTTCCTCTCTAAAGTTTGCGACTATCAGTGATGGAAGCTCCTTCTTTCATTCGAAAGTGCATTACACCTAAATGTCTAGCACCTGCGAATGAAGAAGAAGTAGCCCTCACGACAACAGTCGAGATTGTTCTTCTCTCATATATGGTGGACACTCTCCCTCACTATTTTTTGACTGTTATGTATGGAGCCCCGACAGACTTAAAGTCAGCCCAAAATGTCGTTTAATTCTCTTTCCAAAAAATCCAAGGCACTCGATATTTCCTACATGCTAGCACAAGCCATGCTAAAATTCACGAAAATATCTGGCATGATTTTGCTAAAAAGGACATATTGAGCGCCTGAAATTTGCAAGAACGGAAATTAATCAACACTCCGGCAAAACATAGGCCACTCAGAGGTGTTCTCTGCATTGATAATGAAACAGAAGTGCATATAACAGGGAGTAGCCTCACAAATACTATCTCAAAAAAAAAACTAGCTTCATCACATTGCCACAACTACTCATCTACTACTATACTACATCTATGAAAGCATCTACATCATCATCGACATCAACAACATGGGGATTTGGCTGGTCTCACCTCAAGGTCGGAGCGGGTCGGTGACGGGGACGATGTAGGGGTTCCTTGATTTCTGCAAAAACAAAATATTTCCATACATTATTATGCTAATTTTAGGACTTAGTGAAACCCTATAAGCTATCAAGTAAATATCCAATTTGATCCAAATAAAAATTTCTACTATATACAATTTGTTTCCTAAACCCTAAAAAAATGCCTTGATTTTTTACCTACCGTGTACTTCTTGAACCATAGAAAAATGCCCTAATTTCACAATATAACTTAGAATTTGATTGCTGAAATTCCTATTACTAAATTTAATACCTAAAAATTTGTCATAAAGCATTCCAATACATTTCAATAATTCAAGATGTTCTATACGTAAAAATTTCTATTACTATTTTTTTACTAAACCCTATAAAATGCCCTAAGTTCAGAATATAACAAGTACATGACATTTCTTCAAATTCTACCAACTAAATACAATTAACTACAAACTACATTTTTTCTATTACTATTTTTTTACTAAACCCTAAAAAACTGTATTTTTCAAATGGCCTAAGTTTAGAGAGAGAGGCGGGAGGGAGGAGAGAGGCGGAGGAGGGAGGAGGGCCAGCGGCGGCTGGAGGAGGAGGGAGAAGAAGGCAGTGGCGGCTGGGCGTGCTCACCTAGGGTGGAGGCAGAGGCGTGGAGGAGAACCGGTCGGGGGGTGCCGAGGCTCGGGGGATGGCGATGCAAGGGAGGAGCGCGCCGGGGCTCGGAGGACAGCGACAATGTGGCGACGGCGGGAGGAGCACGGTGACAATGCGACGACAGTGAGAGAGGAAGAGTGAGCAAATGAGAGGAGAGGGAGAGTCAGGAGCCGAGGAAGAGGATAAGGTAGCATTACCAGTAACGCGGGTCGGGACGCCCGCTACTGCTATGCTCTTAGCAGTAGCCGTTGGAAAACATTGCATGGAAAAAAAATTCTACGCACACGCATGATCTATCCATGGAGATGCATAGCAACCAGAGGGGGAGAGTGTGTCTACGTACCCTCGTAGACCGTAAGCGTAGGCGTTTCACAACACAGTTGATGTAGTCGATCTTTCTTCGCGCTCTGATACGTCTCCAACGTATCTATAATTTTTGATTGCTCCATGCTATATTATCTACTGTTTTGGACATTATTGGGCTTTATTATCCACTTTTATATTATTTTTGGGACTAACCTATTAACCGGAGGCCCAACCCAGAATTGTTGTTTTGCCTATTTTAGGGTTTCGAAGAAAAGGAATACAAATGGAGTCCAAACGGAATGAAACCTTCGGGAACGTGATTTTATCAACGAACAAGACCCGGGAGACTTGGACCCTACGTCAAGAAAGAAAAGAGGAGGCCACAATGTAGGGGGCGCACCTACCCCCCAGGCGCGCCCTCCACCCTCGTGGGCCCCCCTGTTGCTCCACCGACGTACTCCTTCCTCCTATATATACCTACGTACCCCCAAGCGATCAGATACTGAGCCAAAAACCTAATTCCACCACCGCAACTTTCTGTATCCACAAGATCCCATCTTGGGGCCTGTTCCGGAGCTCCGCCGGAGGGGGCATCGATTACGGAGGTCTTCTACATCAACACCATAGCCCCTCCGATGAAGTGTGAGTAGTTTACCTCAAACCTACGGGTCCATAGTTATTAGCTAGATGGCTTCTTCTCTCTTTTTGGATCTCAATACAATGTTCTCCCCCTCTCTTGTGGAGAACTATTCGATGTAATCTTCTTTTTGCGGTGTGTTTGTTGAGACCGATGAATTGTGGGTTTATGATCAAGTCTATCTATGAACAATATTTGAATCTTCTCTGAATTCTTTTATGTATGATTGGTTATCTTTGCAAGTCTCTTCGAATTATCAGTTTGGTTTGGCCTACTAGATTGATCTTTCTTGCAATGGGAGAAGTGCTTAGCTTTGGGTTCAATCTTGCGGTGTCCTTTCCCAGTGACAGTAGGGGAAGCAAGGCACATACTAGATTGTTGCCATCGAGGATAACAAGATGGGGTTGTCTACATATTGCATGAGTCTATCCCTCTACATCATGTCATCTTGCTTAAAGAGTTACTCTATTTTTAACTTAATACTCTAGATACATGCTGGATAGCGGTCGAAGAATGGAGTAATAGTAGTAGATGCAGGCAGAAGTCGGTCTACTTGTCTCGGACGTGATGCCTATATACATGATCATACCTAGATATTCTCATAACTATGCTCAATTCTGTCAATTGCTCAACAGTAATTTTTTCACCCATCGTAGAATACTTATGCTCTCGAGAGAAGCCACTAGTGAAACCTATGGCCCCCGGGTCTATCTTCATCATATTAATCTCCTACTACTTAGTTATTTCCTTTGCTATTTACTTTGCATTTATTTTACTTTGCATCTTTATCATAAAAATACCAAAAATATTATCTTATCATATCTATCAGATCTCACTCTCGTAAGTGGCCTTACACGGATTGACAACCCCTATTTGCGTTGGTTGCGAGGATTTATTTGTTTTGTGCAGGTACGAGGGACTCGCGCGTAGCCTCCTACTGGATTGATACCTTGGTTCTCAAAAACTGAGGGAAATACTTACGCTACTTTGCTACATCATCCCTTCCTCTTCGAGGAAAACCAACACAATGCTCAAGAGGTAGCAAGAAGGATTTCTGGTGCCGTTGCCGGGGAGGCCTACGCAAAAGTCAACATACCAAGTACCCATCACATACCCTTATCTCCCGCATTATATTATTTTCCATTTGCCTCTCATTTTCCTCTCCCCCACTTCGCCCTTGCCATTTTATTCGCCCTCTCTCTCTATCCTCCCTCTCTTTCTCTATTTGCCTCTTTTTGCCTGCTTGCTTTTTGTTTGTTTGTGTGTTAGTTTGCTTGCTTGTCACGTTGGCTCAAGATAATACTAAATTGTGTGACTTCACCAATACCAACAACAATGATTTTATTAGCACCCCGATTGATCCTCTTACCGATGCTGAATCTTGTGAAATTAATACTGCTTTGCTGAATCTTGTCATGAAAGATCCGTTTTCCGACCTTCCTAGTGAAGATGCCGCTACCCATCTAAATAGCTTCGTTGATTTGTGTGACATGCAAAAGAAGAAAGATGTGGATAATGATATTGTTAAATTGAAGCTTTTTCCTTTTTTGCTTAGAGATCGTGCTAAAGCTTGGTTTTTGTCTTTGCCTAAAAATAGTATTGATTCATGGAATAAGTGCAAATATGCTTTTATCTCTAAGTATTTTCCTCTCGCTAAGATCATCTCTCTTAGAAACAATATTATGAATTTTAAGCAACTTGATCATGAACATGTTGCACAAGCTTGGGAGAGAATGAAATTAATGATACGTAATTGCCCTACTCATTGTTTAAATTTGTGGATGATTGTTCAGAATTTTTATGCCGGATTGAATTTTGCTTCTAGAAATCTTTTAGATTCGGCCGTGGGAGGCACTTTTATGGAAATCACTTTAGGATAAGCTACTAAACTCCTAGATAATATTATGGTTAATTATTCTCAATGGCATACTGAAAGATCTACTAATAAAAAGGTGCATGCGATAGAAGAAATTAATGTTTTGAGTGGAAAGATGGATGAACTTATGAAATTATTTGCTAATAAGAGTGTTTCTTCTGATCCTAATGATATGCCCTTGTCTACTTTGATTGAGAATAATAATGATCTATGGATGTGAATTTTGTTGGTAGGAACAATTTTGGTAACAACACGTATAGAGGAAATTTCAACTCTAGGCCTTATCCTAGTAATGCCTCTAATAATTATGGTAATTCCTAAAACAATTATTATGGAAATTATAATAAGATGCCCTCTGATTTTGAATCTAATATTAAAGAATTTATTACTTCGCGAAAGAATTTTAATGCTATGATTGAAGAAAAATTTCTTAAGATTGATGATTTGGCTAGGAACATTGATAGAATTTCTCCTGATGTTGATTCTTTGAAACTTAGATCTATTCCACCTAAGCATGATATCAATGAGTCTCTCAAAGCCATGAGAATTTCCATTGATTAGTGCAAAGAAAGAACCGCTAGGATGCGTGCTAAGAAAGATGCCTTTATAAGAGCGTGTTCTTCTAGTTCCTATGAAAATAAAGATGAAGATCTAAAAGTTATTGATGTGTCCCCTATTAAATCTTTGTTTTGCAATATGAATCTTGATAATGATGGGACTGAATATGATCCACCTTTACCTAGAAGGCGTTCTAAGAATTCGGAATTTGTTGATCTTGATGCTAAATTTGATAAAAGTGGGATTTAAGAAATTAAAACCCTAGATGTTGCTAAACCCACTATTATGGATTTCAAGGAATTTAACTATGAAAATTGCTCTTTTATTGATTGTATTTCCTTGTTGCAATCCGTGCTAAATTCTCCTCACGCTTACAGTCAAAATAAAGCGTTTACTAAACATATCGTTGATGCCTTGATGCAATCTTATGAAGAAAAACTTGTATTGGAAGTTTCTATCCCTAGAAAACTTTATGATGAGTGGGAACCAACTATTAAAATTAAAATTAAAAATCATGAATGCTATGCTTTATGTGATTTGGGTGCTAGTGTTTCCACGATTCCAAAGACTTTGTGTGATTTGTTAGGTTTCCATGATTTTGATGATTGCTCTCTAAACTTGCACCTTGCGGATTCCACTATTAAAAAACCTATGGGAAGAATTAATGATGTTCTTATTGTTGCAAATAGGAATTATGTGCCCGTATATTTTATTGTTCTTGACATAGATTGCAATCCTTCATGTCCTATTATTCTTGGTAGACCTTTCCTTAGAACGATTGGTGCAATTATTGACATGAAGGAAGGAAATATTAGATCCCAATTTCCATTAAGGAAAGGCATGGAACAATTTCATAGAAAGAAAATTAAATTACCTTATGAATCTATTATGAGAGCCACTTATGGATCGCCTACCAAAGATGGCAATACGTAGATCTATTCTTGCTTGTTATGCCTAGCTAGGGGCGTTAAACGATAGCGCTTGTTGGGAGGCACCCAATTTTATTTTTATTCCTTGCTTTTTGCTCCTGTTTAGTAATAAATAATTTATCTAGCCTCTGTTTTGGTTGTGTTTTTTGTGTTTAATTAGTGTTTGTGCCAAGTAGAACCGTTGGGAAGACTTGGGGAAAGTCTTGTTGAACTTGCTGTAAAAAACAGAAACTTTAGCGCTCACGAGAACTGCTGTCATTTTTATTTGGAAAGTGATATTTAGTTAATTCTTTTTGAAGTTGATTAATAGATAAATTCCTCACGTCCTGCAATTTATTTAGAATATTTGTGGTTCCAGATCTTGCGCTAGCTACAGATTACTACAGACTGTTCTGTTTTTGACAGCTTCTGTTTTTCGTGTGTTGTTTGCTTATTTTGATGAATCTATGGCTAGTAAAATATTTTATAAACCATAGAGAAGTTGGAATACAGTAGGTATAACACCAATATAAATAAAGAATGAGTTCATTACAGTAACTTGAAGTGGTCTTTTGTTTTGTTTCGCTAACGGAGCTCACAAGATTTTCTACTTTAAGTTTTGTGTTGTGAAGTTTTCAAGTTTTGGGTAAAGATTTGATGGATTATGGAACAAGGAGTGGCAAGAGCCT